>NC_137708.1:8270477-8467249 GCF_964034855.1 Anser brachyrhynchus | reverse complement strand
TGTTTGATCCCTCTAAGCCCACAGAAAGTGGCTTTGCCCATTGCTGAACTCTCCGCTCAGAAAAATCCCATCCTCTGCACACCTCCACGGGGCAGGAGACTCCTCCCCCCTTGAGATGTCCTCCCCACAGGGATGCTTTGACCTCATCATCCTTCTGAGCCTCCCCAGACAGAGGTCTGGTCCCCCTCACCGTTAGATGAGCATTGCCCTTCTCAATAAAGGAGAAGAAAAATCACAGTGGTTTTGTACCTTTTTAAAGATCTCCAGATGGAGAGAAGCCAGTTACAAGGAAAGAAAGAATAAACAAACCTCCACTGTACAGAGAGCAGAGAAAGCAGACAGTTTGTTTCATTATTGTTGGAGTGAGTGGGAAAGGGCAAACAAAAGCCCTCAAGTGGGACATTTTAAAGAAACTGTGTTGGTGGTTGCTCCCTCCCCGTTTCTCCTACGTCACTCCGCCCCTATCCCAGACAAGCACAGGTCCAAAACCAAGCCTGAAGGACTGGCTCCCGACAGGAGGCAACTGCTTCTACTGCAAAACACGAGGAGTCTGCCCACCATTCTCTGCCCCGGTTGGCGTGTGAGGTTTGCCGCCAGCCTTTTCTGGAGAGGCAAGAACGAGGCTGTGCCTTTGCCTAGACGTGCGTGGCAGCAGACAGACAACACTGCTGTGTTATTTGTATGTTAACGACGCAGTCATCACCAGAGCGTTTGCCAGAGGAAAGGTTGCACTGGTAGAGCTCTCTCCACCAAGCAGATTTATTCAACAACACAAGAACCACATGGCTCTTGCACGAGAAGCATTAAAGGCCCACTACATCTCCAGTCTCCCTCTGTGAAAGTCCTGCTACACCGAGACTCCTGGGAGCAGCCTTCTGCAGAGACTGCACCAGAGGCAGGATGAGGCCAGCGGGTCCCGCAACATGAGGGGTCCTGGCACGTGAGCAGGGTGAAGCCCCAGTTCTCTGCTCTTGCAGGCAGCTTCCAATAAAAGAGTTAACAGGACATTAAGGTCCCAAAAGGGCAGTTATTTTGGTAAGGCGGAGCATCCTGATTGTCTGCCAAATTATTGTCTGCCAAATTCTAACTATAGGAACTGGACACCCGCGGGGTTCGTCTTTCACCATTTGCCTCCGCGCCCTCTGGAACAGCGGGAAGGAGACCACTGAGACAGATGACAGTGAAGAAAGGCCACCACGAAGGGAAAGCCTCCCCTCTTCCCTCAGGACAGAGGACGGCTCTCCTCCAGCACCCCGCCTGCACACACGCTGTACCCACCGCGCAGCGCAAAGCCACGCTAACACGACACATCATCCGCGAGGAGGCGATGGACCAGCAGGAGCTGCTCTGGTCTCTCCCCAGCTCACCTATGCTCCGTACCAGGACCACGGAGTTAGCAGACAAGGTTGCATCCAGCCCACAGGAGGGTCAGCCCCAAACACCCACTAATTCAGCCTACTCTTTATACCCTCCAAGTGACTAAGTGGGGAATCGAGAATTTGGGGTTGAACGCAGTTAAACTCCCGGAGGTCCCAGCATACCTCCCAGCCAACTCTGACCTGGAGACAGCAGCTGGGAAGCCAAGGGTTATCCGAACAATATCTAAATAAAGAAATTAGATTAGAGTTTGTTTGTTTTTCCAGACTCAACCAGAAACCACCTTTTTCAGGGGGGCTATGTCCTACTCCCCTTTCTCAAAACCTACAGAACACCTAAAAGCACTGACCCACAGCCAGCCCCAAAGAAATAACCCCCAAAGGATCCAACCTGTGGCGTGCTGTATTACAGGGGCCCCTCCAGCCCCTCTGCCTATCCCCCGCCGGGTGCACCATGGCCCCACACACCCCTTGGGGACCACTGCCCAGATTCTCTTTCTTCCCACTCATTTTCCCGCAGGGGTTTCATTTTACACTTCCATATTTGTTTTATCTTAGATGTTAATGGAAAAGCCAGAGGGGAGCAGGGAAGAGCGGAGCAGAAAGGGGACACTCAACATTTAATAGCTTCCCAGATGCCGGCTGGGGCTGAGCAGTTCTGTACAAACCCTCCTGTCACTTGGGCACAGTGAGCACCAAACCCACTGTCAGCCCAGCCCACCGTGCGTTTGCCTCCTTATGGGCGCGTAATGCTCCTACACAACGTGGGAAGCAAAAGCTTGCCTGCCTTTCCTAAACCCAGAGCACACAGAAGAAAGGGACGAGACTTGGTTTAAATGAAACCGCTTCTTAAATGCGGTGGCAACAACGAAACAGCCAGCACTTCACAGACTCACCCACCACAGCAGTCATCTACCAGACCCCCTGCTCACGGGGTTTGGGGAATTTGCCTTTCCCTCATTCACTATTCAATCGCAATAAGCGTACAAAACATCACTTCTCCCTAGAACAGGCCTGGCACAACAGTTACGTCTTGTGAGAGATTCAGTGGGTGTCTTTAATTAAAGAAGGGGGGGAAAAAAAAAGGCAACCAAAGAACATTTTGTCTCAGTAGCAACAGGATAGCGGAAATGCTGAAGAAGAGTTATCTGCTGCTTCCTGCCCCTACTCCAATTCCTCCAAACAGCTGAGCAATTTCTGTTCTGGCATTCACCTCGTCTTCCCCAAACCACCGCTCTCCTAGCACAGCCCCCAGCACGGAAAACTTCAGCCTGAAAGGGCAATGGAGATGAAAGCTCAAGTTTAATAAAAGGGACTGAGTATTTACACAGTCTTAATGTCACCATTAATCCTTTTAACATTATTAAACCTTGGGAGAGGGAAGCACTGGGACACTGACTGGCAAAGAAGAGACGAGGCAGAAGAGATTTTAAACATCCCCCCCCCACTTTTTTTGTTTTTTTTTTAAGCCCTGCCTGCTGTAGCTACTTCTGTGGCAGGAGACATGGTCACAGCTGCACAGCTTCATGGCAGCCCAGGACAGGCACCACATCTGGCCACCCCTCCCGCATCCTGCAACTGTCATCGTCCTGCAGGGAGATGCTTATACAGCCAGAGAATCCGACCCATCCATTTCTCAGTGAAGTCTATAAACATCCATCTGAGACCACATGTGCCAGGAAAAAACAGCATATCTTCACTTTAAAAATATCTGCCAACAGAGAATCCAACAATACCTAAAGTATATACATGTGTGCGTGCATATATGTTATTAAAAATGCATGTCCCTTACTGCTGAAAATATATACTTTGCTGCTAGACTGGGATTGGGCTAGCGATTTGAATTACAACAGGAGAGAACCCTGGGAGCACACAGAACTGTACTGCAAGAAAATATTTAGACAGGATATGCAAGATACTGGACTCTAAAGCTTTGGTCTTCTCCCAGTGTCTGCAAACCAAACACGCACAGAAGGATCTGATGCTGTACAATTACGTATTTGGAGCTGAAGTGACTTCTGGTCAGCCATGTGAGGACAGAATCAGAAATTTGTTCGATACTCCTGATTAAGAGGAGATAATCCACTGCTGAAGTGTACGGCTTTGGTGTCGGATCAGAGCTATTCTGGCCACCGTTAGGAAAGCACGCAGAGCTTGAGCAACAGCTGATGCAAACACTCCAACAGCCACAAGGCGTTACAGCCTCCATCCAAAGGGCGTGCTGCCACTTCAACTGTCCTTTTACGTTGGCAACTGCTGCAAAGGTCAAGCACATAGAGGAGGCAGCACGGGTTTGCCTCTCCTCTCAGACCTGAGCGTCAAGGCGAAGAGATTAGCAGCCAGGGAACCCGCACCACAGACTGCCAGAGAGCTGGGGGTCCCAGCTGCTTCTTGCCACACGAGAGCTGCGAGTGCTGTCGCCAAAGCACCCCTGACATTGCCCTGCAAGAGGAGGGGTTGTTCCACTTGCTGGGAGACCAGTGAAATCAAGTGAATTTAGGTCTCCACAATAACTCACCTTGCCTGTTCAGTCTAGCCACACAGCCTAGATGATTTCTTGTTAAAAAGGAAGATGCATGGCTGATTTTCTGTCAGCTTTACTTTCATTTGAATGGATTTGGCTACTGCTAATGACGTAGCCCTAAAGAGCTCCAAATGCTAAAATCAAAGCAAGGGCCCATGCAAAGGAAGAGCTTTGGAAGGGGATCGTGTACTTTTCAAATCTTATCCCCAGAGGTCAGGACAGACACATGGGTCTTGATCATCTCCCTCTCCTCTAGGCTGGACCCGTTACATCAAAGTAACTGTCAAGGCACCTCAAATTGGATTCATGTCCCATTCAACTTCCTCTTTCCAGTTACTTCAACTTTCCAGTTTACTTTGACTGAAACAATGTTTGGAGTGTACCAAGATGCAAAGTTACACCCAAAATACAATCATTAGGGGCATCAAACTGGAAGGACATCTTAAAGCAGTGTCCCAGCAGTCTCCCAGCCTCCACTCCCCCCAAGGCTATCATTAACCACTTGGATAAAGGAATCCTTGCAGAGCCCATAAAGGAAAGGATTGCCACATCCTAGGGGCAGAAAAGCCAGACCAAACTCAAAGAAGTGTTGGAAAACCGTAGTATTGGTCCAGAAGCAGTAAAAGGAATGCCCCTCCCAAGGGACATATGACAAGGAGAAATCAAGCATGCAAGGAAAAACCAGAACACACCTGATCAGTTGACCAAGCATAGGGACTGTACCGAGGAAACAACCACCTCAAACAGCCTATCAGTCCATTGGAGGCTCTTTTAAAACAAACACGCCAAAACACCAAAGCAGTCTAAGCACAGCACTCCAAAAGCTTGCCATTTTTTTTGCACAGAACCTGAGAACCTCCGAGGGAGGCTTCTCAGCCACCACCAACAGTGCTCCTGGGAACTGAGTGCATTCAGCCTCCAGGTGACACGGTCAGTGGGAGGGAAGCAGTCATGATTAAAAGTCTTCCAAGAGGTAAATGATGGAGGATAGCAATCAGTTAATCTCTTCTTCCACCCCAGGTAAGATTAAAAAAAATTCCTAAATCAGCTTTGTCTACAGCAAACGAAGATTTAGATCTGATATTATCAAATGCTCAAAGATGGGCCATTAGGCTTTGGGACAAGCTGAGGAGGTTGCTAGTTCTCCTTCATTAGTTTCATAAAGGGCAGAGAAACATGCTTCAGGGACAGGCTGGGTATAGCAAATCTCGCTTCCAGGAACAGGATCACAGCATCCCCTTCCAAATTTGCCTTTCAAGGACTTCCAGGGTTAAGATCAGAGGAGCCACAGTGTTGAGACCAGCAGCAGGCACGCTGAGAGGTGCTGACAGAAGAACCACATGGCACAAACAGAACAGCTTTGCAGGGCTCCCTACCAAAATCTCCCCCATTTTGAAGCATTATGCTTTGAGAGGTATCCAGCTTAGCCTTACACCCCCCTGCCATCATGCAGCCCTGCAGCCATCTCTCACCATAAAAACAAGCAGACACACCTAACAATACGTCTGCACCACGTCAGAGATGCTAATGCAGTGAACCGGGCATGCTCTTTGTTTCCAATGCAGCATTTTAAGCAGCCTTGTCATTCATTTAAGGTGAAGCAGATGCTGTTCCTCTGGCCTCTTTGAAAGGGCTTATCTATGGGCTGGATTTCATTAAGTGTCTTGTTCTGCGTTTAATAAGCTTGCAAGTCTAGACACTTTGGTTCTCTCTCTATCACCCCTTTGGTGTACCAGCAGGTAGAGACAACAGAGGTTAAGAGGGAAATATTTAGCTGGTAGATTTAGATGCTATCAAGATGATTGCATAATTTCACTTTGACTCACTGCAATTTCACACCCAGGGACTTTTTTGTTCACCCAAGTGCCAACATCCTTTGAAAGAAAGGGTCTGCTACCTGCTGCAGCAGCAAAGAGGAGGTCCCTGGTAGGTTCAAGACACAAACTTCAGGGTATTGGATCAACATGGATTTTCTAGTGACTGAACAAGGGAGAACAAGTCCAGAGGAACTATGCAGTGGAATCACCCTCTACTACCAAATGGAAATGAAGCTGTATGGGCACAACCAGCCCACCTAACTAATCAGATATTTCCACAACTAGGTGTCAGCTCATTGCTGCAGCCAACAAAGACAGCCCAGGCAGGAGCCTGACACCCTACTACTCCATCCCTGTTAAGGGGCTGCTGGGGCACAGTGAATATAGGACACTGGCACAGGTGTGTGGCAGCTACCTGCAGAAGGAGTTTCTTCCATCAAGGTAAGGGGAGAGTGCAGCCCTCCTGTGCCTCAGCATTACTGATCTGAAGGCAATGCTGAGACCAGACATTTGCTTATCAGTCAGTAGCTGGTGTCACTTGAGCAATGGGAACTCGGCCGAGACTTGGTTCATTTTGCTTCTGACCCTGCATCACAGTTGAACCTTTAGCCTCTGTGCAAAGACATCTCTGTATTTACTTGCTGTTTTACTTAGCCCTAAAGGCTAAGTGAGATGGATACAAATCATGTTGGTTCATAACAGACCGAGGAAGATCAGCATTTCTGTGGATCAGAGCTGTGAGATGTGCACATTACAATTACATGCACTGTGAGGATATGCAAACAAAAGTAACTGCAATCTAACAGCAAAACAGTTTTTCGAAAGAATAATCAGAGAAATCTCTCTTTAGGAAACAAACAACCATAATCAGCAAATATTACTCTCACATGGGATTGCAAAACAAGCCGTGCTCTACCCTCACCACCATGAGTCATGAACTTCTCCAGCAAAGGGGGAGGCAGAGAACAACTGCATACAGAACAACAGGATGGGATTTTTTTTGTAATTTTATGCAAAGGAGATCAAGGTCAAGGTCTCTGCACTTACCATCAAACTTCTTGTATCGGGAACTAAACATTGTTTGTAAGTGATTGCTAAGCTCTACAACGGCATTTCTGAAGTCGTGTTTACTCTGTTGACTGTACTTCTCTTCCATTTCTTGAGAGCAGCATGTGTAGGCTTGCGAGCAGACTTTCAAGTGGTCACCTGAAAAGCAGAGAAGAAAACATCCCAAGTTAGAAGAATTCCCAATTCAACGCAAAAAGTTCAGCTCGCAAGGCCCCACAGCCACATCATCTTTTCTTGAGATGCTCCTGTTAGGCTCTGGCACATCAGAACTTAATTCTGCAAAAGAGCTTTATAGGAACACATATAAATACCATGACTTATCATCCTGCAAGAACATTAAGAAGTGTCCTCTTATTTATTCAGTTAATAAACTGAATGAACAGATACTCATCTTGCACAGTATAATCTGAAGAACCAGCAATTTGACCTGTCTACACTATGATATCTTCCATGAAGTTTCTGCTGAGTATGGTAATTACTTTCAATTCATTCAGTTAATTCATAATACAATATCAATCACAATGGTCCTTTTCGCACAGATAGACCATTTATTCTTCATCCCCGCCCTCCAGTTATCACTGGAGAAGTATTCTCTCGGAATCACAGTTATCACTGATATCAAAATAAATTTGTTTTATGCAACTACTTATCACAAGCCTTTACATTTCCGACTTTTAATTTTACCGCTTTCTGTCATCATCTTGGGTGAAACTGGGTGTTTGTTTTGGAGAATTCAAACAATTTTCTTCCTTTACCTTGAAAGATAATGACCAAAACAAGCAGTTAAGATGAGCAGCTCCCACTTCCAAGTCAGACAGTATTTTAGAAGACACCAACTACATGCAAGCTGGTGCGATCCCCCCCAGTTTCGCATCCTGCTGCCAAACCCTAACCTTCAGCCCATGGAAAGGGATGGAGAGGAGAAGTCTACACCCTACTTGCTCGCACCCCAAAAGCCAGCAGCAACCTCCAGCACTGCCAAGGCTCACCAAGACTCACCCCAAGAGCTGCAGGGGACTCTGCAACCCCCTGCCCAGAAAACCTCTTCACGACAGGCTATGAACCATGTAACTACCTGACCTTCTAAAGCATTAGAAGTGTTTGTAGAGAAATGAGATCAATATTGGTACTGAGCAAAACAAAGGCCCAAGACCAACACAAGCAGTTGTTCCTCTGCCAGCCTAGTGCAAGCACCTGGTCCCACAGCTGCATGATCTGCCCAGCTATTCAACCTCCAGTTCACTTTGCATGACTTTCTTGCCTAAAAACATTAGCCTCTCTCCTTTCAGACACTTATGGTACTTAAAAAAAAAAAAACAACAACTTATACATATTGTTTACACATACACTCCTAACAACCTCTTCTCCTAAACCTATTCTCCTTTGGCACTACAGGGTTTGTTTGTTTTCTCTGGTATTACAGAGAGACCTTGACCAACTGATAATTCTGCCACAACTAATTTATTGCGCAGGATTGTCAACTGCTTGTGAATTATGGAAATCTCCAAGACTGTTACAGGAAACAGCCCCGCTTAGACAGCCTTCAGAAAACAAAGAAAAAACTTATTGTCTCCTTACAGCCATTTTTTTCCTTCCCTTTTGCGCACTCCTTTTCCTCCCAGGATCACCTCCTGTGGCAAGCACGATGTGTTAAAGCGAGGGGAGGCGAGGCGGTCACAACGCCAAGCTGAGCCTGGGCACGCAGAGCCCCGCGGCACTGCCTCCGCCACCGACGGCCGTGCTCAGCTCCATCAGCCATTTAGCACGGAGGAAGAGGTGCACCCAGGATTTTTAGATCCTGCCCACCAAATCCGCCTCGGTGATTTACAAGCATGGGTTGTAAACGCCGCAGCCCGCACCAGCTGGCAACTCAACAGCATCAGGCAAAGCCATCGGGAACACACCTCTCTAACAAACCTGCCTCCCCAGGCAAAGCCACGCTATTTCTTTTCGCATCCCTCTGCTCCGATTCCAATACAGAACTAAGCCTCTTTGACACAACGGAAAACACATTAATAGCAAGGATATGATAATTACTGCTACAGCCACGGCTTGTTTTGACGTGTCAAAATAATTTAATTTCAAAACTCTTGAAACCCTTCCTAAATTTCTGATGGAGGGGGACCATGTTGGAAATACCTTATCTGAAATGCACTTCATTATTTCAGTACCGTTTTCATTAAGGATTCCCTTCTTTGGTGATTACAATTTACACACTCCTATTTTATTTTGTGCTGGAGGGGTACACCTCTACCCTACTTGGCAAACTCAAGCCTACTGACAGCAGGGTTTCTTTTCCTTGTTACATTTCACAGACACTCTGAAGTTGTCCACAGATGCCTTGGGATCCCCTCAGCAGCCATCTCTAACAACTACTCCAATTTATTTATTGATTAAAAAAAAACATAAAAAGTCCAACATATTTCATAATTACAAGGAACAGTTTTGTATCTATTTACACTACTGAACTGAAGTTAGAATCCCGCCTATTTGACGATGCCTTTTTCCATTATGTTATATTGTTTTATATTTCAGAGTACTAGATCAGGAGCTAACATTACAAAGCAAAGTTGTCTTTCTTTGATCAGATTTGCACAGTGCTTCTTTGGTACACACTGCAAAGCCAAGCAAGGAGAACACTACTGACAGGATCTGTGCAAGCTTGATTTACTATTTGGTTGAGCATTAAGAAATTATGCTCCAAACTGCAACTCAGTCATTCAAAAATGAATGACCAAGCAATCTAATTATGGAAGATATTTCTCAGTCATGTCAGCACTATGTGGTCTTGGCTTGTGATCAAGAATTAGCTCTGTCTGGAGCTGAGGAGCTCCTGCTACTAAGTGCTAAAGCAGGGGAGGATGTACTGCATTACCCAGTGGTAAAAACCCGAAAGTTTAGGACTGTGGGCTGCTTTTATTACAGCTTCCTTATGCCACAGTGGAAGATACCAATGGGAAATCAATTGAAGCTCCTGCTTTCCTGCAGGGTTGGTCCTTAGCACCTCTGTACCCTTCACGTGAGCAAAGCAACAGGCACTGATAGCTTGCAAAGAATCTCATTTCTAGCTTTGGCTTCACATCAGCTAGCAGGGCTCTGTGCTCCCTTCCTCCGTGCGGCCCTCGTGCACAGGGGTCACTCCCATGCACAAGCGTGCAGGGAGAGCAGCACGACATCCCAACGCTGCATCGCCTCCCACCCTGGAAGTGAGCGGCCACAGCGTCGAGACCGTCCTGCATCTCCTCGGACGCACACCAAAGCACGGTGCTGCCAGACAAATGCGTCTGAGCGCGGCAGCGCGAGACGCCTGGCACACGGGAATGAGAACCTTACAACCTGGCAAGCAACCGCTGCCAGCGCTCCACACGAGCACAGGCACGCTTCGCCGCCCAGCGCACAGCAACCTGGAGCTCAGGGTGAGGACAGTGCTCCCAGTTCTTCCTGCGGGCAGCGAGGACTCCTCTAAGAAAAAGGAGCAAAAAATACGAGTGTTTAGGTCCACTTAAGCAGATATCCAATGTTTACGTACATGATATAAAGAACACTCATTGTGTGTGCTCATTGTCAAGGACACATTCGGCAATAATTATTTCTCAAGTTAAAACTCAAACAATGCCCATACAAGGCAACTCTTCATCTACTGTTGATTGCTAAAGACACTGCTGCTTTTGTAATTTATCACCATATGAGCACAGCAAAATATAACTCTGCCACAGCTTCCTTTCAAGTTATGCTTTTTCTTGAATCGTTTGGCAGGGTTTGCAATCATCACATCAGGGGCTGCATGGCAAAAAGAGCTTCAGTAGCAGAGAACTACTTGAAATATTTACTGCATATGCACACCATACCTGCAACTTCTCAAGGACTTACTTGCAGCAGATCTTTTCCATGGCCTGTTGCAGCAAAACCTTCTCTCTATTTTATATTAGATGTAATATAGAGAGAATTACATTCTATGTAGAGAGAAGCGATGGACCGAAATGATAAAAGAATTTTGCTCCTTGGCTAGTTATAACAGTACACCTCTGGGGAATGGAGGTGGTGAGGTTAAACATAGAAATGCAATGGTACACAGTGTTACCATCTGCAAATCTAAGGAAATGTACTCAGAAAGGTAATCTTACAAACTTATGATTTAAGCCATTACAGAAATGCCACATTTAGCAGACTCCAAGCACATGGAGTTTCTTCCAAATCAAGTAACTATTTTGCAAAGCATTGGAAAACATGTTTTCATCGAATGAGTAAGCGTGCAGTGCAAACTCAGGGGCTCCATTATCCTGAAAAGCAATTCCCTTCACCAAACAATTTTCCAAGACCTTTTCAAAATGTTGTTTCTGGACTTCCAGGCTAACATGCCATTCCCACCCTGCTTCTCATTGCCTTGACCAAGTACATACTTCAAATACATCTGGCTGGAAAAACAGCTAAACTTTCGGGAGCAGTTAACTGGGAGGCAGGGGGTATTATTTCTTGAAAACTCTCCTGCGCACAGTCTGGCCCTTCTTTGCAGCTCAGCGAACAAGCCAAAAGCACTTTATGGCAGAGATGTTACTCTTGGACTTCGCTGCCCAGTGCTCCAGCAGCCCAGCTTACCGCAGCCCGTTTCTGCGCATGGGAACAAATGCTGCCCCGGGAGAGGGGCGAGCAGGGCCACCACCACCTCAGCCTCGCACCCTGCCTCTGCCCTCTAGCACACATCAGCTCGTGTCATCTTTAAAAGAGCTTTATGACTTCCTCTGAACCGACTACAAAAGGAATCCCGGACTGTAATGCCGGACTCTAATCCGATTTCACACTAGACTTACGTTCTAATTATCACAGAATATTAGGCTTCCACCCATCATATATAATTGACATGCTACTGAGGCTTTGCAAAACCCCCAACAAAGATGACAAGAAACACTAGCATCACCCCTGAGCACGGCTCCGCTGCTCCAGCCCCACATTAACAAGAGACAAGAAGAATAAAGAAAAGTGTGAGCGTGCAATCGACTCCGGCAGAGTCACTGAGAAGGACAAGGCTATCGAACTGTTCACCCAACTCAATCACTTCTAAAATACCCCAAATACCAGAAGCTTCCCGGTTTTCCTGCCTATAAAAGGAGCTGGGGGTGCAGGAACAGCCCAGGAGCTCTCGCCTGCCTGCCGCAGTGGTGCCGTAATGCCCACATGCCACGGGCACAGCCGCACACGGCACAGCCCCAGCCACAGCAAGGCTGGGTCGCTCTGGTCACTGCCTGTGCTGCTTTCAGATATTCACTGATGAAAAGCGCTACAAAAACACATAGTGGCTTGGCACTGAAATACTTGTAGGTGAAATGACATTAAGTTGCAAATACCAAAGGGAGGGGGAAAAAAAAAAATCCTGCTCTGGGGTATACCACACACCCAAAGCAACCGTAGAGAATCCTCCCAGACTGCCTCACATATGCACAATGCTTCAAGGCATGCATGTTGCCTAGTATAAGCAGCAAACTTGAATTTTTAGTTGATGGCTCTTATCCGAGCTTTCCTTTTTTCCAACGCTTGGTCAGACTTCGCTGCTTGCTTTAAAGCAGTGCTGCTGCGGCACTTGTGTTTATTTTCCTAGGGAGAATACTCCTGCAGAGATGGTCGCGTGCCAGGAAGGAAGAGATGTAAAACAGCACTGAGATCCTGCTAACGGAGGCAACGCGTCCACCTTGGGCAGTGGAATTAGAAGTTTCTGAGCTCTCATCCTGCAGATGATGCAGCGCTGCCAGTACCCTCTGGTCACAGCGGGTCAGACCAGGCTGGGACATTCAGACCACATCTCCCGCGATGCTCCTGAGCACGTGGTGCTACCACAATTTCAAATGTAGCCTGCTCACTTCCACCAGAAGTGCTGCGTGCAGCCACCTACCCATATTTCTCACCATCAGACAGAAAATGACGTGCCCCATTTCTGATGTGAATCGCTTCCCATCCTGAAGGCCACCATCACACAACCAGACGCAGCTTTCCTTTCTTCTCCTTTTGCAATTCTTCCTGGGATTTGAAACCCAAAAGGCACCAGAAGAAGCAAACCCAAACCCAGATCCACACCGTGGTCTGCAGCCAGATCTGCAGCCAGCATCACCCTCGGGCCAGGTGCCAGCCCTTTCACAGCCCCAGAAGCCCTGCCCTCCATCCAGCCACCACAGCCGTTCGTCCACCCCTTCTTCCAGCCCCAACCTGCACCCCTTCTTCCAGCCACCCGGCAGTTTTTAAAGCCAGAAGACATGCTCACACATAGCCGGGTTATGAAAGTACAGAAATTTGGCAGCGTATGCCAGCATGCAGTGTATTTAACATCCCACTCAATTAGCAACCGTTTTATATAAATGGTTTATTTGCCTTATTAATATTAAAGCCACTTGTTTCCCATGCGCTTCCACTTAGGTTATTAATCAATGTGTGTTTCAGCTTTTTGCTGATTACTCTAATGGCACAGAAAAATTCCCCAGACTCACAGAGAAAGCTTATAATATTGAAATGATTTTTTGCAAACTTGTCAAGTAGTCAAAACACACTCTTTGATACCCAAACCAAAGCCCTTTCACCTACGCTTAACAACAGTGAACTATTTTCGGTCAAGCTTTACTGCATCTGTTAACTCAGCTGCTAATCCATCTCGCAGGCGTGGGGAATGCCAGCGCACACAATACCTCAGTGACATACCTCTGTTCAGCACAACAAATAATCTTAATTATTTCCATCATGCGTACCTACAGTTACTTAAAATATCGTACACAACCAAGGTCTGTCTGGCTTTTATTTTTCCATTTTGCTTTGTTGACAGCTTCAGGTTCACAAATTTACTGCCAAGAGGGTCAGGGACCGAAAAGAACGAGAGAGATTTATGTGTGTGCGTGTACATTAAGCCAAACGCACATTAGGAGCCTTAATTTTGTTCTGGAAAGAGCAGCTTAGGACACAAAGCGGGCCCTTGCCTTCTACCCGTCTGAGTCCAAATTGTGACAGTAGTGCTCGTCTTCCAGTTGACGGCAGGGCCACGTCCCTGAACAACCAAGCCTGGGCCACCACTGCCACTGAGGCCAACGTAAGCGATTTCAGGGCATCCCAGGCTACTAATGCAGCTCTTCAACCCAAAACAAGAGGAAAGCCTGCCTGTCCCCTCAGCTGCCTCCGAAGCATAACCAGTTAACCCTGCCAGGCTCTGTCTTGGGGCAAGAGTGAGGTCCAGGTGCACCTGTGGAGGCCACCAAAAGCTGCCCCAGCCTCACCTGAAGGCCTCCGGCGCCCCGCACAAATGCCATCTGCAGCCCCACAAGTCAGCCCCAAGTCAAAAACCTGTTTACCTGAGGAAAAACACGCTTGCAATTTCGTTTCCACAGTGACTTCCTCTCCGGCAGGGTGGCCTGAGTATGGTAGGGTTTTACACCTTGGAAAACTCTGCTATGATAGAGTACTTTCGTTTCCACAAACAGGATATTGAGTCAATTAGTGGCACACCAAACATAAACCAGACAGATGAAGATAATGCATTTCTGCAAACATCAAAAGGGAGAGAAACCACACAAAGACCTGAATATACAAATAAGTCAAGGAGAAGAAAAAAACAACACTACATAATTAAACTTATTATTTAAGCAAGCCTGGGGAGCAAAATAGCTCTGGTTAACTAGAGGATTCTCTCTGGCTCTTGCTAAGACAGAAACCTTCAATGAAAACCAAGAGTTGTTTCTTAATTAAAAAAACAAAACCAAAAACACCCACTTCACTTTGCTGAGTGAGAACCTGGGAAATGCAAATTCTCCTTATTATCACTGAATTCTTTAGACATGAAATAGTTTCCATAATGCGTCTCTGTATACATGCCTTATGAGAGATGTGTTACACAACGGGCAATTTGTGATGGAAAAACAAACAAAAGCTTCTCAGGCGAGGAAGACAAGGCACACAGCACACAGGAGACCTGTCTCCAGAATTGCTGAGACAGGCGGTGGCCCTGTCCCTCCACCGGCCACTAAGAACAACTAGAGAGCCAGACACTTTCAGCTGGTAATACTGGGTACACTAAAAGGCAAGAATAGTCGTGATAAAACCCATTAAAAAGCTGTGTACAGTCAGTAATCAGACTTCTTAATTCAACAAAGTTGTCCAGCAGATCTTAAAGGGGTAACGCACATCCCCACCACCCTAAAGAAAAAATAAATCACCACTGAGTATGATTTTATGCAATTAAATGGGGAAGAAAAAAAAAAAAGAGAATCCATTGGGAACAGCAAATACACAGAATTACTGAAACCTCAGGCACAAGGAACAGTAAATAGAAGAGATCTGGCTTGGAGACAGTTACTTTCTTTGTAAGACTTCTCATTTTTTCCTCAAATTCCCCATCAAGAAGGCAAACAAAGCCAAAAAACTGCCTGTTTGTTTTTTTCCATAAAGATTCAGGTTATTTGCCAAAAAAGCAGCTTTTAACCCAAACGGATTCTGCCACAAACACTGTTATGCGAACTGGAATATTTTTCATTCCTAACAATATTTTCCCGTGACGCTTCCAGCTCCTTTCCCCCTACGCTGCCCGGACCCACCGGCACGCACCCCCCGGGATGCTCGCCGGTTCAGGGTGGTACCACACGCAGGCAGGCAGCAGAAAACAGGAATACACCATTGGCAACGGCTCTTCCACTTCTTTTTTTTTTCCCCCCTCTTTATAAACATAGCTGATTCCAGCCTTGATGCACAAAACCATGCTTCAGAATCGCACAGTAGGTTCTTGTGAGATGCACCCAGCCCGTCCGGTGTGTGCCAGCAGCCCGGTCATCTGCTGGCTCGGCTCAGCTCTGGCAGTGCCGTGCCCCTGCGGTCAGCCCCCCAGCGCCCTGCCCCTCGGATGCCACACAGGGGTTCAAAAGAAGCTAAGTTCTGTTGAAGCAAAAACCAGCCCACGCCATCACTCAAAACGGAGCTAACGTGTCCGTGTGCTGAAGTGCACCAAAAGGAACAGAAGTAATAGTGGCATGCGAGTCAGCAGCAAAAAGCAAAAATGTAAGAAAGCCCCCAAAGATGTTTGTAATCCCTTAAATAAGAAACAAAGCTCATGAAAATCAGCCACTGTTTCCTGTTTTTGACTTAACGTAAAATTAAAAAAAAAATACCCTGGACTTTAAACAAACAATAATCTAATCTATAAATTGGAGAAGGAGAGAAAGACGTTAGTTACCTTCCAGAGAGATTAATTCTCTGTTGCAAGACCTGTAATACAGACTGCAGAGCTTGCAGCAGTTCTGCAACAAAAATTCCTAGAGGGGGACAAAAACAGAAGCCCCTACACCAAACTGCAAAGCACTGTGTTAAAGGGCAGCCTACAAATACACTAACGCATGAAAAACGGCGGGGTAATTTTTTTTCCATCCTTGAGCATGCACTAATTCACCCTGCCTTTCACAGGGCTGGTCTTGTTCAGGGAGGGCATGCAGGGGCTCTGCAGAGAGACAGGACCAGCCAGGGCCACCCGAAAGTCACAGGTGACACAGAGGGGCATGCTTCTGCACCCAGATGCGCTACTGGCCACTCGTGCCACAGCACCCAACACCACCCTTCCCTGGGGAAAAACAGAGGTGAGCAAAAGCTCTCTACTGAGGGGAAACGCTCCATCTTCTCTACGTGCAAGAGCATCGCTGACTTGCTTGGGGGAAGTATAAACAAAAAGATGAAAAGCTTTAAGGCTTCAAGCGTAGCCAAGTCCAGCTGTAACCTAAAAGCCATCCCATGCTAGAAAACAGGGCACCCCCCCCTGCCGCCACACATCTGCCTCATCCACTAAGAGACTCCGAAGAGACAAAATGGTGAGCTTTAGGTGCCATTATTCAAACTGGTTAAAGCCCAAGAACCAAGGAGGAATGAACGCATGCATGCACGCTGCCCATCCACTCACAAATCCCTACTTATTCAAGCCGAGGGATACCAGGGGCCTCTGCAAGACTAGAGCCACCAGCCTGAACTGCAAGGGAAGGCAAGGTCCCCAAAACACCTCTGACAGCAGCGTGTCTTTTCTCAAAACGAACTCGCTGGCACACAGGGTCCATCAGTGAGAGGCCTCCACTGGCACTGAGCCCCACCACTACAGCCTAGCAGCTGAGGGACATCACCTCCCCTCACAGAGGGACAGCTCTGCAACACCAGCAAACAAACAAACAAAAAAAACCAGAGCCCAGGCATGATGAGAATCATCCACTTGGAGTACTGCTACCAACTGCAGAAATATTTGCTCCAACGTGCTCAAAACCTTTGAGAAGGAAGAACTGAACCTTTATTTCTTTTTTTTTTCCCCCCTCTTTCCAAGCTACTACTTTCCATTCCTTCACACAGCGAGCAAACCCACCAAGCCTACGCACGTCCTCCGTGAAGAGACCGTAACCGCTGGATTTTCCTACTGTACCACTCCCCGCACGGCCACATCCTGCCACCCTTCGTGGAACGGGGCAGACAATTAGCCTTAATCCTCGTTAGTTCCGTATGCTTCCTTTAAATCCTGTTACCGCATTCCTGCATGCGAGCAAGCGCTGCCCAAGCGCGGGGAGGCCCAGCCTCCGCCGCCCGCAGCCTGACCTTCGGTTCCTGCTCGAGCTGCACCAGCCCGAAGGGCTGCAGTACTGGCACACCGATCCATCTTCGCTCATTATTTCTTCATCAGAAGGGCAGGTGTGAAGTGAGAGCGCAGGCCAGAGGCAAGCGAATAGAGAAAGTGTGTGTGGGGGGGGGAGTATTAAATAAAATAAAGATTTGCTTCAAGGAAACATTCTCCTTCGACGCTATAGGAGACGACTGTGAAAACTTTGTCCGAGAGAAGTGTTTGAAGTCTAGCTGCTTTCATATTTATAACGTTTGAGTCACTCCGCAAAACCTCCGCCAAAGGAGACCGAGCGGACTGCTATGTTAATTTATTTTGGAAGTTTATCCAAGCCTCTGGTCAAAGATAAACAAGGCGCCTGGATGTGAGAGAACATCGGAGCTGGGCTGCCAGAGCGGCGGGGAACTTCCACCAGCTTTGATAGCACAAACGCATGAGATGGTATCAGCCTGACCTGAAGTGTACTACTCCATCCCAAAGAGGAAAGGTGAAAACCCTGAGAAGTTAGCTGATTTTCCTTAGGAGACGTTCTTACATCAAATACAGAGGATTCGGCTTAGAAATTTCAAGCACAATCACGGCATTTATACCTGGCTCATTAATGGCCAACAGTTAATAGGCTGAAGCTGTAATTCCTCCGTCTGGGGGCTTAGTGGTGTTTCAGCCAAATATGTGAATTATTACAGCTGAGCTACCGATCTGTTACTGCAGGTAGGAAACAACTTCCAGTCCTAACACCCTGAGAACCAAAAGTAAAATTAGACCTTATCAGCAGCTCATTGCAGCTCTTCACTTCCTCCTGAAGCCAGTAAGTGCATTATTGTTCTTAAACCTGCTTCCAGCAGGGACACGGAAAAAAAGTTAACAGTAGCATGTCTTAGAAGTTACAGGAAACACTTGGTGCTCTTTAACACGCCCAAGGAAAATCCTCCCTGAAACAGAAGTTTTTACAGAGCATAATTCCTTCAAGAACAGCACCTGCATGTCAAGACTGCAAATTAGTCTTTGCAGTCTGCCCTACTCCTTTCAATTCAACGTTTAAGGCAAGAACACCCTCCCCCCACAACAAAAAAAAAGAAAAGAAAAAAAACAGTTTCTTGTGAAAAGATCATCTGAAAACACATGGTCAACATATTGCCAAATTTGAGAGACACCCCAAAAGAGTGATGATGCTAACTTTTGGTACTTCAAATAAACAAATTTGAACTAATCAATCTGGAAAGTCTGTTTTCTATTTGTGGGTTTGGGTTTGCTGTTTTATGTTTCTTTTTTTGTCTTTGCTGTTTGTTTGTTTTCAATTATGCAGCCCCTCCTTATTCTAACCTCTAAAACTCAATATGCCATGCTTACTCAGGGGCGGATCACAATACATAATATTCGTGCAATTTGCAAGCTCAAACTAGAGGACGGGCTGCATCTAACAGCAGGAAAACACCTCTCAAGTCGGCCAGCCTCTAAAGCACCACCACAGCCTCCTTCCCCTCTCCTCCACTCCGACAAATGCTTTGTTCCTCCCTCAAAAGCCGCTGCTTCATTCTTACATGAACTATTTTGCCTGCCCAGTGGCGGGTGTTGGATGGCCGCGTGCCCACAGCTGGGCACGGCACCGCCGCACAGGGCTACAGCGTCCTTGCCTCTCCAGCAGGGGTTATTTGCCTCTCTCTCAGGTCATCAGGAGGTAGCAAGCAAAGCTTGCCAGATGTGGCTTTTATCACCTCAAGTGGAACTACTATTTTCTTTATGGGACCCCTGTTTTTTAAGGTTTTATCAGATTACCGTGATTACAAAAGCTTCGCTTACATGCTCAAAAGCTCCTATAAAACCTCTAGTTCAAGGTTTATTTGGTCTAGGTGTTTTTCAACTTGGAGAAATGACTTGCAGAGACAAGCGATTTGTCCTGTGAGCTTTGAGTGACCACTTGTTCAGTGAGCTCGAACTGCATCTGCCTCCTGAGCAAAATTCCATAAACTCACTGACCAAAAGATGTTCTTTTAAAAACTTTAAAGGAGAAAGAAGAAAAAAAAGAAAAAAGCTTGCAGCAAAAAAGGAAGTTTCAATTACTTTGTGAAATCAAGCAGAAAAATTAAGATCCAAGCACACTTTATTAGCTCTGACAAGCAAATGTTGGTGCTTTTGTTTCTGACGTGCACAAAACATTTACTAAGGGCGTGCGTGTATGTATGTTTTAGGGTTTTTTTCTCTTCTTTTTAAGCCAAAGAAATATGCATCCTTTTCTACAACATGCTTTGTTCGGACTGGATTTTGTACAGACATTCAAACCAAGGAACTGACACAGAGCTATCACAAAGCAGGTGATTCTTCTCTAAGCATCCACAAACATTTCCATGTGTCAATACTACTTCACAACTGTATTTATCTATGTAAAACCCACATGAATAAACACTTCCTCTGCCTACAGAGCTTGCCAAGCACAGTAATAGCAGAGATAACTTAAGAATTATAGCAGGTTAAGAGACACTGGAAAAAGATATAAAAAATGCCAGATCATTCAAATGCATTTTGAATCTATACTCCCCCCCCCCGACAAGACAGTTTGGCTCTTACGAAACGTTTAATATTCAGTTTGTGATCTGCAGTACTGGGGCGACTAGAGGGGTCTGTGGAAGCACACACAGAGGCAGGAGACAAGCCTGAGATGCAGGGGGCTGTGGCTCCTCTGGAAATCATTTTTTAGGGGGCCCACAAAATAAGGGAGTTCAGGAGAGCTATTACTCACTTCAGTGCTCAGCTCCTGCTCAACAAATTATCTCCTTCACCAGCTCATAGCTCATCAGCTAGGGCTGATGGGCTGCTAGGCGGCAGAATGGTTAGTGCCCCCCATTCCCCTTCAAGGACCAAAGAGCCTCATTTGTTTAGAAAACAACATTGAGTCCAAAAGCAGGTCTTGGGCAGACATGCATGAAATTTCTTATGAGCAGAAAGTTTTCCACGAGACATTTTCACAGCAACACGATGCACATTTTGGCAGCCAGGGAGAAGGCACTGCACTCACTCTGGTCCACACCTGCTGTTCCACAGGCTTCTCTCCAGTTTAGCTCAGCACAAGGATGTGCTTTCTCAGCCCAGACACAGAGCAAAGCCCTCTCCCCAGAAAGCCAAACCTACAGCTTGTCCGAGCTTTGGACCTAATATTTCGGTTAGGAGGCTTCTCTTGTAGAGGATGCAGAGCAGCTCTGTCAGTCTGTGCAGGTGGATGCACACTCCCAAAATAAAAACAAGAGAAAGCAAGGTAGACTCAGGCATTTTCAGCCCTGTACGCAAAAGCACACTAAGGCTTTACTTTTTTCACCACCAACATTGCCAAATTCTCGGCCAGCCTGACTTTGATGGGACCAGAGTAGCCGCGGCCATGTGTGACGTGGCTCTGCTCCACATCTTCCCTCCGCTCCTCACTGCAGAACCTCCTTCCCAACTGCAGCTGGACCGGAGTCACCAACCCAAAGGGGTTCAGAAATAATTACCTCACATCAATCTGACGCAAACCAGGGTGGGGAAAACAAGCCCAAATGAAGGGCTCTGGGAGGGACAGCCATCAGAGCTCGGTCTCACGCCTCCTATCACAGCTGCAAGGCCAAGGCACGCACAAGGGCTTCCCGGCTCACCCTCTCCTGCAGATTTACCAGGGGTTATCAGGACATGTGATGGGCTCTCTGTAGCTATCAGATCCTTATAATCCAGCCAGCCTGAGAAAGCCACATTGCTTTGGCAGAAGACACAGGAAGATCAGTACAAGGAGGCCAGCTCACAGGGGTAGGACGTTTGTCCAAGGATATTCTATTTCTGCACATGGCCAAGAGACCATATAAAGCTGGCAAAACTCTCACTCCAAATTAATTCAGTGACACACACACAGATTTCCAGCCTTGCTCCACTCACCACCAACAACCTCAGAAGGCCAAGATGGCCATAAACACACTCCTTCCACTACGGGATAGAGGACAGCCAAACCAACCATGGTATTCGTCATCTCCACTACCTTGAGGTCTGCCCTCCCAGGCACAGCATAGCCCCCCACCCTGCCCAGCTGGCCTACCCACTGGCAGGAAGGCTACACGGGAACTTCCCAAGCAAGCCGTGTACACAGCATTGTGGGGAAAATCATACGCTGCCGTCTACGGCAGGACACTGCAATATGACATGACTTTCCAATTTTAAAGGTTAAAAACTCACACCACGTGTTGTTGCAAAAGGCAGGAAAGAACACGTTCCTCAAAGAGAAAGTCAGCACCGAAAACAAGGAGGTGGGTCAGATTTAAATCTAAACAGGTCCACCACACATCCATCCTAGGGCCACTGTTTATAAGCAGAGAAAGGCAACTTTATACACAAAGATTTCACATTAGCGGTTCCTGGCTTTTCCCAGGAAGAAAAGCTGCTTTTCAGCTGAACTTTCTGAGAACTGCTAGTGTAAATATGACAAACCTCCAAAAACGCGCACGGCTGGGCCTAAAACATCGCATGGAGAAAGGCAAATAAGCAGCGCAACCGGAGACAGATGAAGTCTAGCACCAAAAACATGAGGTGAAACTTTCCCAAGACCTTTGAAACTGCCTGAAATCGGGCCACTGCAAGACGAAATCCTCCCTCCGGCAAGCAGAGCCCCATGCCACAACAGCAAGCCTCTAGAAATGGCTTTGGCCCCTTGAAGAAGGGGATGTACATCCCTTCCGCAGCACAGAGAAGCGAGAGGCACTGATCCAGGCCTCTCCCAGGGCAAGGCAGCAGGACGTCAGCCTGCTGATTCCACCACAGCTGAGCCTGAGGCTGGGGTCGCTGCCACCTACCTAGGGGCATTTACCTGGACGAAAAATTCTGGGACCAGAGCACAGCCCCCAAGCCCCAGAGACAGTCTGAACCATCAGCTACACCTCCCATGTCCCACCTTCATCTCCCCTTAAATAAATCACCTTGGAGCTAAGACCACAGCCGAGTTTGTAAATAAGGTTTTTACCTGAAAAATGTGATTTTAAGCCCTTGCCTGCTACTCCCACCAAGCATTACTTTTTTTTTTTTTTTTTTTTTTTTAACTGCCTGGGTATCTGTTGTCCAAGCCACCCAGCTCACACAAGCAGCGCACTGTGCTCAGCCAGCATAATGTGACCTATGTCCAAAAAAACATCCCGCTGGTGGAACAGACCCCTCATATATTCCCCTGGTCTGGAACCAGGCGGCGGTCAGTATTTGTGGAAAAGGTAAAGCTGAGCAGTTTAACCCACCCTGGAAGGGGCGGGAAGGGGGGCAGGAGAGAGGGGAGAAAGGATTAAGATAAGGATATCTCAAAATTAAGAATTCCTCCTCCTCTCCCCCACAAAGCAGACAAGAACCGTATCTGCCGCCTGGTGCAGCTGTGAACACCGGCGTTATCTCCCTGCAGGTTCACACGGGCACTTCTCATCACATTAGCATAGATAAATCTCAACATCTTTTCAACAATTTGCAAGCCGGCTTCTTCACCACAAGCTTTGTTCGAGCAAAATCCTCCCAGGATGGTCCGGGGAGTCCCAGACGGAGCATGCGGCTGCAGAGGACAACTGCCCGCGAGGAGGGCAGGGGAGCACAGGAGGCCGTTTCAGTCTCTTAAGATGAGCCCATCCTTCTGGTTTCCCAAGTCTTCCTTCCAAACTCGTATTTCACCTCCTGAAGACAGGAGCAGGAGGTGTGCAGGGACACACAGCACCTCTCCTGCCTGGTGCCCATCTCGGGGCTTGTACTGCCTCCCATGCTGAGCCACCCCTGCCCTGCCCCGAGCCTGGAAGGGGACCAAAACTTAAGTCTGCCTCCCAGTCACAGCCCTATGCCCCATCTTCCCTGCCCAGGAAGGTCTCTTCCCTCTAACCAACACAGTATTGCATCCCTTCGTAGGCATTTTGGAACAAGCAAAGCTGGGAGACTTCAGCACTGAGTGCAGAAGAGAAGCCCAGGTATCACAGAGACTTTCCACCACTGAACCTGTATTTTGGCAACATCACCCCCACGCTACAGCTCAGTGACTGCACGTGCACAGCGGCCGTGGCTGCGCAAACAGCTACACGAGGGCAGCGCGATCTGGTTCAGCAGCGTGGAAAAGAAACAAGCCCGTCTGGAAGCACCTTATCGTAACGGGACAACCCCATCCAGGCTTTTACTGGCAGGTATCAAATGGGTCAATTTTGTCTTTTTAAGCATGCCCCGAGCAGCCTGGCTCAGCTGGGGGGAGGAGGGAGTGCAAACAGGACCTTTGCCACCCCTCTCCCAGGCAGCAGCACTAAATCCGCTCACGGAAAGGTAAACAGCCCCCGGCGCAGGGCAAACCCCAGGGAGGGAGCCCACAACAGGGGCAGCAACAGAGGAACACCCTGTCCACATGCTGGGGGCTGGCAGAGCAACGGGACATTCACCTGTGCCATGCCAGAGCCACCCTCACCCATCCAGGACAGTCAGCAGTGCCGATTAGAAGGGTCGGTCAGGTTTAGGTTTAGGTTTTTTTAGGTCAGGTTTAGAAGTTGTTAGTCTTTCCCAAGCTGGGAGAGGGTCTCTCTCCTCCCATCCCCTTGGCTGCTTTGTTATCCAAGCACCTCCTGAAGCAGCAACACTATAAAAAGTTTGGAGCTAAAAAAAGAACAGAGGAGAGACGAGAAGTCCCTGCAGCAGGGAGGCGTTTAACGACCCACAGCCAACACAAAGCGATGCTGCCAGGGCTGCAGCAAGGCTGTAACATGGGTCTCCTGCACTGTCCGGGTGTCCTGAGGGGGATGGAGGACCTGTCCCACCGGTGCACCATAACAAAACTGGTCCAGAAGCACCCAGAGACAGCCCCTCTCCCGCTCCCACGCTATTTTCAAACAATGATATTTTTCCAAAACAAAGTGTTTTGCAATCCTTGAGCAATCCTTTCCTTTTCAAATAAAAAGCGATGTTCTCTTCATTCTCCTCCGGTCGAGACGCACAACCACAGGAGCAACCACCAGCTCCAAATATACCCACCCTGCAGACAGCTATGTCAGAGCGGGGCGCCAGACCCGGCCCCCCGCCTGGGGCTGCCACGAAGCACATCTTGCTGCACCAGCAGCTGCTCGCAGCAGATTTCGGGAATTCTCCGAGGTTAAAATTTAACTTGAAACTCTCCTGCTAAACAGCTCATCTCGTCTTCTGAACCTAGCTCCCGTAACTGAGGGATTTCACATTATTCAACTTCCAAGCGTGCTTCTCGTCTTATAACTTGTTTCCCACAAAGACAATGCTCGATGTCTCAGAACATTAACATACACATATATATACATAGCTAAAGATGACCTGTTTCTCATATCAATGTACACTATTTCCAGGTCCTAACAAATGCACAAAGAAAAGTAGCGCTACATCAAAATGCAATTGACGCCAAGTGTGATTTGCTCTGAAAGAAATTAATACGAATCAAATCCCAAGGAAGCGGATTTCATGACACAATCCTCCTATGTTAACTGCCCAGTAGTCTTTCAAAGTCTTTCTTTTCTGCCAGTCCAAAGGCAATATACAGTAAAATTTACATTCTGTGGTCGCTCAGCCACACATCTGGTAAAAAGGCCTGCACTTGAAAATAAAAACCCATTGAAAACATTTCTGGAAGAGATTCACTTTAAAAAAAAAGAGAGAGAGAGAGAAACGAGAAACACCCATAAACTGAGACTGAGCAATTTAATCAGAGAAAACACGAATGTGGCTCCAGTGCGAATCCCTAGATTTAGCTGGGGAACACAAGGGTTAAAACTTTCGGTGGCCTCATACAGCAGGAACATGAAGGGTCCATTTAAGAAGAAGAATCAGAAATAAGGAATTTTGCCAGTTTTTACCCCTGATAAATCCGCATTCCAATCTGTCAGCTATCTTGTTATCCCCAGAGCTGCTGAAGTGTCTCTGGCTGTAACTATGCATGACTCCGGCTTTGAGTAATGGAAATAAAGTATGTGCACTGAAACTGCAGCGCTCCTTTCTCAAACCCAGAAAAAGAAACGCTGAGCAGGAAGAGACCCCGGAGCAGCTCAGGGACTCTGTACAGTAAGCAGGAAAGCTGCAAGCACCGTACCTCGGCTGCTCACCCCAACAACCCTGCATGGGAGAGGATACCTAGAAGTTTTAAACGAGATGCCAAGTTTTAGCCTAATTCAGCAGCTTTTATTGTCTCCAATAACAAACAAACAAATACTCTTCCAGATTCACAAGTCCATTTTGGTTGGCAATTCATAACCAGCAAACATTTGGAAGCAGTATTGTAAAATTAAACAAAGCTATCATTTACAGGAAACCCTGCCTCGAGTACAAATTATAGAGTTGTTAAGTTTATCTGGCAATGCCTTGCCCCTGAGTGCTATATAATTATTCCTAAATCTTTCAGGAAAGAATGCAAATATTTTAAAGCCGTAATTCATTGACACGGAGGAAGTCCCATTTAACCTTTTGTGCATATTTTAATACCTAGAAATTAACCCTTACACGCCACAGCTATTTCTCAGTTGCCTGTTGAGCTCGCTGCCTGGCAAGCAGACCCATCTCTGGCTTTGGAAACCCTGGAAAACACTGTCCATGGAGCGCCAGCCGTGCCTGGCATCCTCGCCCGCACGCAGGCTGGGTTTTCCAAGCAGCGTCGGCGACGGTCTGGAGCAGCGCCGTGCCAGCACGGCTGCTCCCGCTCGGGAGCCTTCCCGGCAAGGGAGGTTTCAGGCTGCTGAAAAGGCCGGCTGTTCTGGCGGGTGTTAGGACAGAACGTTATAAAGGAGCCTTTAATAAAGCGGAGGACTGAGTTATGCGAAGTTTTGCTAGCTGTGCCCCTTCCACAGGGCTCCCTGCATCCCTTCAGCAGGGTGGTTTCAGCGGGGGCAGGAACAGCACTGAGCCCCCATCCCTTCACTTTTTCAGCCAGCCACCCGCCAAGCCACCGCTCTTCAATTAACTCTCCTTAATTACCTGAAGCCATGCAGCTGAGAACAGTGCCACCTTCCCCAGCCCACCCAGGCGAATCGCAGTGAGGAGCCTGCCCCTGGTGGCTCTGTGGCCATGAGGTTCCTGCAAGCTCTGACCCTTCATCAGGAGCAGCCAAAATCCCAAGATCTGGGGCTAGCTCCTTCCTTGCCTATCAAAGGACCAGCTGGGACAACGAGCCACAGGAACAGTTCAGAACTGAGACAACGGATGGAAAAAGATTTTTAGAAGTTTTGTTTGGAGGAGAAGGTGGTGAATCCATCTTCTGTTTGGGATCTCCCTCAAACATCTGAGCCATTAACCTACCACGTTTTTTAGTGTTTTTTAGGACACTTTCCTAAAGAAACAGCCATCTGCAGCCAAAGGGGACAGGCAAGCACCCACTCCTCGCGGGACTCACCCCACTTCAAAGTGGCACCGTGCCTGCAGGGTCAGCTGTGCCCACACTGCCTCTGGCACAGATCTTAAACCATGACACACCCGCTGTTGAGTTAAAAAGGGGGGGGCAACAACATCCAACTTCACCTTTTCAAAAGGTAGCACTCAGGCTATTGTATTCTCCATCGAGCAACATTATTTATTTAGTAAGAGCTCAGCGCTAGGTTGTGTCCCCCAGCAGTTTCCAGGCTCTCCTGCTCAGGCAGCGGTAGCTGTGGCAGGCAGATGCTGCACAAACACCACCCTTCCCCGATTATTCGGACACGGAAAGCAAACAAGCGCCGTACCAAGGTGAGGCTGCAGCATCTAATCCAGGAGCGTCGCACACGCAACCAATATCCGCGATGTACAGATCAGTTCTTCCGATAGGTGAAACGTCCCGGCTTTTTCCCCCTGGTGGAAGCAGGTCAGTGGATTTCCTTCCTTGCCACTACGTAACGCCAAGAGTTCTTAGTGCAAACATCAAGCACTGCACTGAGGAATCACCCAAACCGGAGGTAAACTCCACTCTGTGGAGATGCTATGATGCTCCGCACCATTACCTGGGTCTTCCAGGGGCTGCCCAGGCTGCGTGTCCCCTCTCCTCTGCAGCAAGGAGCAGGGAGCCCATCGCTGTGCCTGCCGAGGGGCCGCGGCCCAGTCTCACCGCCCCCCCTGCCACAACGGTGTGAAACCAAACAGAGAAGCAACTGCGCTAAAGGAAAGCTATCTCCTTACGAGAGCTAATGAAAGCCAACCACAATTATTATGTAAACAGCCCTGAATCATTAGCAGACACTATCAAAGCCATTCCCCCCCCCCCCCCCCCAAGGAGAAAAACATATGGTCCTGTGGCACTCGCAGCTCCACGTCTGAATGGAGCCAAAAATCAGCTTGTTTTCCTTCAACCCAAACAAAACGGGTGGCACTGCTCCCACCCCTTATCTGCGCACAGGGTTTGTGCCCTGACGGGAGACCATGGCCACCACGGACAAAGGCACCTTGTCCTCTCCCCGGACCTGCCGCCCTCAGAAACCCGCAGCCAGGCGGGTGGGCAAGCCGCTGGCTGTCCCTTGCTGGAGCGGGCTGCCAGGGAATTAAAGCTGCTCCTAGCCCAGCATCACTGCGCAGCTGTCACCACGCTGCAAGAGCCTGCCTTCGCCCCGGCACAGCTGGGCCACCCCAGCACCCCCTGATCACCAGCATCCCCCAGACAGATGCTGCTGTTCCCATGCCACAATGAAGGGCAGGCCCCAGAAATGGTCCATTTTCCTCCTGCAATCCTCAGTGGGAACAATAATAATTAAAAATAAAAAAAAAAAAAAACAAAAAACAAAAACAAACAGCCACCCCACACATCTTGGAGCAAAGGCAAACCCTGCCCAGCCCCAGGTACCCACATGTACCTGGCAAGGGAATTATTTTCCACCAGGCCTTTGATGGTTATGGTTCCTTTGATCATACAAATGCCCAGTCCTCCCATGGGAACGGGCCAAGGAAACGAAGGGTATGTGCCCAAGGTTGTTTTTCCCCCTCACTGCTATCACGCAAAGCCTCTCCCTATCACGGGGAAACTTCTTTCTAACAGCACCCACTGGAGCCGGGCAAAGCCTCTTGCTCTTTCATCCTCCATGAGGCAAAGTTACCTTTAAAAGAAACAAACAAACGAACAGGCGCCTTTGTGAAACGGCTCCTGGTAGCCAGCTGGCTATAAAGACACTCCAACAAGATCCTCGTGTTTGTAGGAAAAGCAAAAAACAGCATTTCAGCCCAGTAAAACTCTGGCTCCATCTTTAGATTCCAAGAACGCTGAATCAAAACAGGCTCCGCTCTTTAGAAAGGGAGCCCATAAAGGACAGTACAAAGACACAAAAAGTTTGCATTAAAACCCATGTAATCTTTTTAAAACACCATTATTGGAACCTGTAGCACCAGCCAAGAGTGATTTATCACTGCCTGTCATCGCAGCCTGCAACACAGAGCTTTTTATACCAAACTGTCAATGCTACCAAGCTCCAGCCCCAACTCATAATTTCTTAAAGCTGGCCCTTCTCTGCCAGAAAAATCCCTAAATCCCTGGATTTTGGGGGGGGGGGGGGGGGGGGGGGGGGGTTGTTGTACCAGCCATGCAGGGCAATGCGACCTGGCACCAGGCAGCAAGCGCAGGGTCTGCAGGACCCAAAACAAAGGTGTTTTGGAGCAGGAGGATGTTATAAGTCAACGTGGGTAAACAATACACAGACAGTTATTCCGGCTTCTTTCAGAAGGAGAGTCAGTGGGCCATAAAGACTTTTAACTGCATTTTCCAAAGCGAGAGCGTCCCTTCGAGGGACGTACCATAAGGTGCCCGGCTCTCACAGAGCAAGCGGTCAGAGCTCTCCAAAAACCAGACACCCTGACATTTGGGGTTTTCCTGTGAAGCTGTTACTCTAACACACCCCAAATCACCAGCAATTTCTAGAATAGCACTACAAACCACAAGAGGTTAAACCTCCTGCACATTACTTAAACTAACCTAACTATGACCCCTGGAAAGGAACAGCCATTGGATGTTGTGGTTCTGTAGAAACTCAATTACCAAAGCCAATTTCCTATGAGCATTTAAAAAAAGGGAAGAAACGCAGTAACAATGCCGACAATGTGTAAGGGCCACATATTTTCACCTCCCGAAGGCTGCAGCCTAGCCTGTATAAGAACAGTTTCTATTCCCACAAAAATGTTGAAACATATTTTAAACATTTCATCATTGTTTGCTCCCATCTGAATTTGCTTAAAATCCAGACAATTCTCAACTTCTAAATTGGAAACATTAAGAGAAATACTCCTTCAACATCCTTCAGTCCAGGCAGCTCCTCTGCTGACCACGTACCTTTCCTACGCCAAAAGCAGAGTGAGAGGTGCCTCACCCCAAACTCGCACACCTCTTGGTCCATCCACCACTGCACATGCAAACCACAGAAAAACTGAAAAACTGAGCAGGAAGAATGGAAACTAGTATTTTTAGAAGTGCTTTATTCAATAAGCCAGTGGGGGGGGGGGGGGGGGAATTTGACACCATTTTGCTTCTGGTAAGAGGCTCTGCAATACTTCCCCAGCATACCCATGGGTCGTGTCTCAGCACCTCCCAGGTACAGCAGGGATGCGAGAGGTGCTGGGCCGCACAGCACAAACCAGAGGGGTGTGGGCAGAGATGCCAGCCGCGGCCGTTTGCAAACAGACAATGTCATCCCAAGAAAACCCACGTAGCTGCATCCTCGTAGAGGCAAAGCCTGCTGACAGCCCAAGTGGCCGGCACCAGCCCCACACGCGTGTAACCTCCGATCCCTCCTCCCCTCTTGCCAGCATATTACTTCTATCCAAGCTCCATTCTCGGAGCAGAAAGAGCTAAACCAGAATAAAATCCCCTGGAATAAGCACGGTGCTTCTGCCACAGGCTCTGCCAGACTGCATGTGTGTGAAGTGGGGGGGAAAATAACAAGAGTGATGGCAGCTTGAAACCTCTGCTAGGAAGGCAAAACAGTTCACAAAACATTAAGAAAAGTCCTTAAACTGGGAAGCAGGTAAGACACGCTACAACAAAGTTGTTCTTTTTTAATTAAAGTGCTTCATAATTAAAAAATAACAACAACAAAAGCAGCAGCTTTCTTCCAGAGATGCACAAATAACAGTGAACAGTGCAGACTGGAAGTGGTTGCTACAGGGGATCTCAGCGGAGCTCACAAAGTAATTCAGGGAGCAGGGGGGAAAATTCAAGAGTTTTCCCGGGCCCTCGCATTGCTTAGCAATGGGAGAAGGAAGTTATCTTCATAATCTCAGAAGAAAGAGAAAGCACAAGGAATGTGAGGAATGCGAGGAGGTTATTGCCCCGGAGACCGGCGCTGGCAGCCCCGCGCCTCCGGGAGCTGGGAAGGGGGGCACCCAGAGGTTTTTTCTTGCTAACAAGAACTTCCTTAAAGGAATTTAAAAAAAAAAAAAAAGGGCAGAACAAAAAGCAGGGAATCAGTCCCAGGGGATTACTCCTCTTCTGGAAGGAGGTGAAGGATTTTGCAGAAAATAGGGCAGCCCTGATGCTCCATCAGGGTGCTGCCCAAACCTCCTCCGTCCACGTAGGTTTCACAGCACTTCCAGCCTGAACTCCCCTTACTGCTCCGCTACGAGGGGCGAATAACGTGCACCGTCCCACACAGTGGCTGCCGGTGGTGGGGAGGGACAGGCAGCATCCCGCAGCAAGGCAGCTCTGCCCAGCGCCTCGCCGCCGCCTCGGCCGTGCTCTGGTGCAGTTTCAGTGAGAATAAAAAGTCTGTTGACATATGAAAGCCACAGAAAATCTCCCTGAAATTACAAAACAGTACTAGAAACATTGTGCAGCTCAGGCCTCCTGCACAATGTACACACTTCTATTCAGCCTTTTAAAAAACAGCTACATGTCTAAGGAAACATCTGATAATTAAGGCAATTTTAACAATAGATAATAATTTGACTATGAATTGTATGGAATGTAATGACTGCTTATTCTGGCAGAAAAAACAGAACTTTCTATGAAGTGTCTGCCAAGGAAAACGATACTCCCACTCAGCCCGGACCACTGCGCGCAGTTGCTGTTAACCACATGCTTAGCGCTGCAGTCTGCTAGGACACAATGCGCCGCTGTAGTCGAACAAGACGCTGCTCTGGAAGCTGAAAGAGAGAAAGCGGAGTCCCGGGTGCACGGCAGTTGGAGGAACAAGGCGCTCAGAGGCCGTCCCTGGCTCTCCTCGAACGCTCGTTGAGCGATGGCCCCACCGGACGGGACCGGGCGCTTACCAGTGGCCACGGGTGGCTTGCATACTGCCAGCTCAACCCCCCTCTCCCGCTCCCCCCCGCTGTTTCCAGTTGCTAAATGACATTAGAAGCAGCTAAAAATACTTCAAGCGATTTTCTCGTTTACTTTTCCATGCCAGCGCTCGCATTTGCCGCAAGGACGTTCTCCGACAGCTACCTCCCCACCCACGGGTGGCCAGACAATCGCTCTATTAATACATGCCGGGCACGAGAACCCACCCCACCCGCCAGGACAGCCGTGCGATGAGAGCCATTGCCAACAGAGCTGCTGTTGGTGGGCAGGGAGCTCCGCACCTTCAAAGAGAAGGTGAGGAGGACGCGGCCTTGTCTGGTGCTCCTCGCAGCGCACCAAGCCCGGCCCAGCCTCCCCTGGGACGTGGCAGTATCCCCATCCCTGCAGGTTTGCAAGATGCAGTTGGTCAGGCTGCTGGATAATCTCATCTAGGCTCCCTTCTACTTAGGATCGGACTTCACGATCTTTCCAGGCGCCTTCCAGCCTGGGCTGTTCTGTGGTTCCGAGTCCCAGAGCTGTTCTGTGCAGACATCCTGCAGCGGGCCCAGCAGCGCCAGGCGGCACGAGTAACGCCACCCAGGACCAGGCCCAGCAACAGCTTTTCCGTGTGGCCTCTTCCCACCGAGGAGAAGCGTATGAAGAAGTAAAGAAGCGTTTGCAGAATTTTATACATTGAGAGAGCGGCCTTTCCCATCAACCAAGGCACACCTGGGGGGCACACTGGTGACAGCACTCAGGTGACAACTATAAACACAACAGGGGTGAGCAAGCAGCAGGGCACCCCTCCAGCAGCTACTCTGGGTAGCTGTTAAATCCCCTAAGCCCAAAATTGAAGGGCAAGCAATTTTCTCTGTCACGTTGAAAGAACCTCTCTCAATCACCACAGACAAACAGATGCAGCTATTCCATTTACTTGGTATAAATAGAGAGACAAAGAGTATCTCTGCTAAGACAGCACACAGAGTGCTGCCTGCTTTCAGCTCCCTGCAAAGGTTGGTGTTTCCCCCAGGTCTGCCTCCAAGCCCCCATGAAATCCACACAAGAAGAAACCAGAACAGCAGTGCCGTTGAAGGAACTCATTGCACTTCTATAGGACACTCACAGGTCAACTTATAACATTTTTCCACTGACTGGCAAGATCTTTTTTCTTTTTAATCAGGGAAAAGAAACATCTATTCCCTCCACTTAGTAGGAAAAGGGAAGAAATTTCCATCTATTTAATAGCTTAGAGCAAGAAAGAGCCTCAGTTAAAAGGAATGTTGTATTTTATTTTTTTTAAATAACAGCCACCTACCAAGGTCTTATGGATGCCGCCACCACCATGGTCTCACATCACAGATGCCACCACCACCAGCTCGCTTTGCATTTCATCCTGCACAAGACCAACTGGTGCAAGCAGCCACTGCAGACGGTTGCCCCAGGGAATTACGCTCCACCACAACCACGGCCCTGAGACGTGTGGATTCAATACAGAGCAATACTTTTGGGTAGCGCATGAACAAAGTGAGCAGCAACAGGCTGCAGGACTAGTACCTTCCCGGGATGTGCCCTTTGCACAGAAAGCCTTTAAAAGGAAATTTATGAAAAAATCCCAACCACATATGCTGTGTGAAGTCTCCACTTTTCCAACAAAAAGAAGTCGAGACTTTCACCTACATCTTTTCAAGTCATCTCTGCCTGGGCTGGGGAAATGCAGCCAAAAAAAAAAAAAAAGAAACCCTTTACTGATTCACAGGCCATCCCCCTGGAACAGGCACTGCAGAACTGCCCCGTTCCCATCTGCAGGGTACCTCACCAATAATAGCCAGCTCCTGCAGAGCAACACCAGACCTCCACCATCCCAGCACCTCACACCAAATATCAGGCGGGATGCAGTTACCTTCCCCAAGGATTTAAGGGTGAACTCCTGAAGTCGCAGCCTTTGCCTTTGAGACACAAAGCGCCACGGGGCTATAGGTGCAGAAGCTCCCAAAGATCACTCAGATGTAAGGCAGCACCAAAGGGCCACGACTTATGAAATGCCTCCATGCAGATTTCTCACACTAACATCTCTTTACACCTCCAACACCAAGTTAACATAAAAGGAAACAATTTCTCTGTATTCCACACTACAAAGAACACATTATACACCTCTTATCAAGCAAGCCATGAGCTGACCAGCTGTGCACTTCTTTCAGAAATGCCCACGTATGTCTACAAGACATAACCTATCATTTACACATGCTCTAATTAGGTCCCAAACCTAGTCTAAACAAATATTAAACGAAACTCCTAGGTAATTATGAACAAACAATAGTCATTTAATGAAACTAAAACAGCAATGACATGGATAAAAAGATTAAAGGAAATGCCCATTCCAGCAAGGAAAAACACTGCACATACCTACTGCTCCAGAAGAACACAAAAATGGGAAAAAAAAAAAAAAAGAAACGCCACTATATCCTGGAATGACTCCTGAGCCCATCAAGTGAGGACGCTTCACTCACTGCCTCACAGCTCAGGGTAGGGACATATCTGCCCATGCTGCTTCGCTTTGACAATTCAAGGCCAACAGTTTTGTACATCAGTAAGCCCTGCTTTAACAGTAAAGAACTCACCTGACTCACAGAAACTAGTTTGCCATAGGTTTTAGGGCACTTTTTTGGAGAGGTGCTAGGAAGTTTCTGCCCGTGCACTGCATTCTGAAGCAATTCTGCAGGAGAATAACAGACAATCTACCAAAACAGCACTAAAATCTAAAGCAGAACTTGACAGACTTTGGACTGAACTCATGCCCTGTAACAACCGTGTTTCTGTACCTCCCCCACCAGCACTACAGCCCACTGAACACTCCCCAACCTGTTCTCAGCCACGTCGCAGCCAGGGGAGCGATGCTACCAAGCAGAAATCTCATTTCCAGAGCCACTCCAATGCCGTGCACGTCAAAACACACAGCTCCTTCCCTCACTCGCGTTTATCTCGTTCTCCCTGATTAGCCAACCTAATGGGTTACTGCCTTCCCAGCTCACCCTGGTGAGTGAGAACACATCGCTATCACCTGAAACACCACCTGAAATCACAGGTTTGGTGGGTGACTCATTTCTGAGATGCAATATGCACTAGGGACCTTTAGACCTCGTGTCAGACCTCAGCCTCCATTCGGTGTTATCAGGACCTAGTGCCCTGCTCGATGGGACCCCCCCCAGGATCCTGCACCCCCCACAGACACCGCAGCAGGTGAACTATCTGCATGCTCAGGAAGTCAACTGCCAGCAGCAGCATGAGCTGTTACCATCTCCCTATTTGCATACAATGGCTGAGCAGCAAGAGGGGAGATCAGGAGCCTTTAAACACCACACCAAAACCGAAAACAGCGCCAAAACCACCAAACTTGCAGGGGCAATATGAAACTATAGCAGGTGATGCGAGCTTTAATTTCAAGTGCAATCGCACCTGAGGTGTACAAAGCATGCTTCCTTTAAGGACTTCCACCATCCCCTCCGAAATGCCCCGCAGGGTAGGATGACATTTGAAACGTAACTTCACGAGACCTGTTGCTTTCCAAGCGAGGCCAGACACCGAACTCCCACCCCCATGGAACAGCAATATAACCCGGCTGAGATTTTCAGCATGTCACTGCAGAAAGCCCTTCTTTTGTCAAATAATCTTACCTTGCTCATCACATTTCTCTGACCCCTCACTGCAAAAGGGCAGGGTCAAACCGACAACAGCTTCAGAGCCTCAGATGGAAGCCCTGCCAGCAGGATCTAGTCCTGACATCCTCCAAAGCTAGCCAAGTCATCTTAAGTAACAATACACAAAATATGGAAACGGTCAAACCTTCCAGATACCGGGCATATGAGAAAGCCTGCCCGTGCCCTGATCCTACACCCACGAGGGCTGGACTCGAACCAAATACAAGGCTATTTATTAGAGACTATTTTACGAAGCAGGGAGGGTGAAGCGGAGAGAGTATTTTAACTGCAACCAGTCAGACGTTTCTCATTAAAATATTTCTCGGAGAAGTAAACGGACCCTCAATTTTACTCAAACAGATGCAGGCTAAACGCATATCATTAGTCTGACAATATAAAAGTGGAACCGACTGAAATCATTTTAGTTTGTCAGTGAAAAGGATAACGTATGCATATCTGGAGGGCACACCAATGGTAAAGATTACCCCCAGCTCCTATATTAGCCATCTAAAGGTATTTACTTGGGGTCTGTCTGTGTTGTGACAGTGTCCTAGACTGAAATGAATGCCTCTAACACTCCACATTTTTGAGCCATTCAGTCATGCATTTTTGTTATTGTTGAAAGTAGTGCGAAATTGCAGTGCATGAGCTGGAGTCCTTGGTGGTCTCCGAGGATTCCAGCTAAAAAGGCACTTCCTTTGTTCCGCGGAGAATGCGGTCCAGTAGGTCATTCAGAAGGGGAAATAAAAGCAGCAGCCCTGGGAGGGAGATGAAGGATGAAACAAAAAGAATAAAATGTTTTGGGTGTGAGCACATTAGCTACCATTTCCTACTGCCGCCGGCTGCGAGCACTCCTGTCCCGGGGATGCGCGAGTATCTCGGGACGAACGTGGAGGGGAAAAAGGGGAAGGTTAAAAAAAAAAAAAGGAAAAAAGGAAAAAAAAAAAAGAATCATTTCCCCCTCACTTCGGCAGCAGCAGGCACCTGGGCGGGACGGCTGCGGCGGGGGCTGCGCTGCCCTGCCCGGCCCCGGCCGCCTCGCAGCGCTGCCCGGGTCCCGCTCCCCGCCGCGCCGCCCCCCGGCCGCGGGGCAGCGGCAGCCCCGGGGGCACGGGGCGCTGGAAGCCGGCTGCGGGGAGGGGAGCGGAGCCGGCAACAGGCGCGGTCCCGCCCGCCGCCCCGGCACGGCTCGGCACGGGGAAGGGGGGCAGCCCGGCGGAGCCGCGCCGAGCTCCGGGAGCCTCAAACCCGGTGCCGGGAAGCCGGGCGCCCCCGCTGCGCTCCGGGGGCTTCCCGTGGAGCCCAGCCGAGCCGAGCCGTGCCCCCGCAGCCCGGGCCGTGCCGGGCCGTGCCGAGCTGGGCGAGCCGCGGGCGCTCCCCGGGGCCCGTCCGGCGCTCGCACAAAGGCGGCGGCGCTGCCCCCGACTCACCGCTGATCTCGTGGCTGGGCGCCTCGCTCTGGCTGAAGCCCTTGGCGGCGTAGAGCCTCCGCACTTCGGAGCAACTTTTGGCGCGGGGCTCGGCGGCCAGCAGCAGCGGCAGGCTGAGGGCGGCTAAAGTGCAGACGAGGGGCGGCAGGCAGCCGCGCCGCCGCGGCATGGTGCGGGCGGGCAGGGGCCGGGGAGAGCGCCCCGAGGCCGGAGCCGGAGCCGGCCCCTCCGCCGAGCCTGCCCTGCCCTGCCCTGCCCTAGCCCGGCACGGCTCGGCCCGGCCCCGCCGCCGTGCTCCGTGCGCCCCGCTCCGCTGCGGCTCCGCTCCGCTGGCCCGGCGTGCGGCGGCGCTCTGCAAACTTGGCCCGGCAGGAAGCACATGGGGTGGTGGAGGAGGAGGAGGAGGAGGAGGAGGAGGAGGGAGGCGGGGAGGGCGGCAGCCAAGCAGGATCGCGCAGGGCCGGGACAAGCCTCTGCAGCCCCCGGGAAAATCAGGAGCCGGGATCCGCCCGCCCGGCCAGGAGGAGCGGAGCGAAGCGGAGCCCGCCCGCCGACGGCGTGCCCCCCCCCCCCAGCGGGCGCCCCTGCCCGTGGCCCCCTCTCCAGACCCCGCGGGGAGCCCCCGAGCCCCCCCCCCCCCGGGGCCTCGCAGGGCTGAACGTCCCCTGGCCCTGGGGGCGCCCCGCCGGGCGTCCACGCCGGCTCCAAAATGCCCCACGAGGGAAAGCGAAATGCCCCGCTCCGGGCTGGGAACGGCTGGGCTGGCTGTTCTTTTGTGGCCGGAGCTGCAGATGGTGCAGCTCTGCTCCAGGTTTAACGGATCTGGTGAATTCTGACGGCGCTGTGACAGGCTTGAACTATGTGCGTGAAAGACTCAAAACCGACTGTGGTGCTTTTTTGTTTGGTTTTTTTTTTTTTTTCCCCACCGATCCTCTGTTTCCAAGAGTTTGGCAGGACAGAGGCCTCATGAGCACAGCCCCCAAACTGCTCCGGACACTCTTCCACCCTCATCCTTCCAGCCCCACAAACAGGCACGGCAATAAACGCAAACAGGCAAGGCAGAGGCTGGCACACGCTGCCTTGGGGTGCCGGGGCACCAGCGGTTTCAGCCCAACAACTGCTGCTTGCTGCTGTGCACTGAAAAGCACGGAAAGAGTACTGCAAGAGTGGCAGGCACCATCCTAATTTCACTGGGCTTCGATGTCACTTAGCCAGGCTGCTTAAGCCCAGGTGAAGATGCTCCACTATTAAAAGCAAATCGTTAGCCTCTGACAGAGGATTTCTAAAGGCGAGGGGCAGGGGAACTCGGTTGTCCCACACTAACGCCAGGTCCCCCAGTGCTCCAAGAGCCCTTGGTCAAACCCAGCTGTGGCCCCACACCCGTGTCAGGGGCAGGACAGGAGCTGGCAGCCTTCGGACACAGGCCTGGCTCTCAGTGAGCCAAGGGTGGAAAGCCCAGGGAGGGGAACGCAGCACGTGCTGGAGCGGGGTGTTGGTTGCTGTTTTTTTTTTTCCAAAAAAGATGGAGTGTCCCCTGCATCTGGAAAGGTTGCAAAGCAGCAGGCTGCCTGTCCTTTGTCGGCTGTTGCTTTTTCCCTGCAGTGTCTGGCACGGTGAGGGCTCAGTGTGCCTGTGTCTGTGCCAGGTGCTGTGCCAGGACAGTGCCCAAAGGGGTAGATCGCCCTGCTGCAAAGTAATGGCATAGCGATAGCATCATTTAAACAAAGAAACACACGTTTTAGTATGCTCATTTATTATGCTCATTTCTCCCTTTGCAACACTGGGGAAAGACACAGAACAACTATGGCAAAGCAAGTTGCCAACTTCACCCTCCCCAGCTCTGAAGCTTTTGTCAGTGCAATGCAGTGCAAGGTGGGTCGGAGGAAAGGGCCCTCCAGTCGTTTCCCCGGCGAGAGCATCTCGGACAGCAAGGCACGGTCACGCTGCCCCACCAGCCACTTCTTGGGGGACCAGGAATTGTGCTTCAGCTGAAGCCTTTCAGCAGTGAAGCCAGCAGCTCTCAGCTTGCAGGATGCTGCAGTCGAGGAACCTCACCAAAAGTCACGGAAAGACACATAACCACAGCCCGGCCTGGGACAGCCATGGTGGAGAGGATAAAGCAGGGTGAAAAGCTTGGTTCCGACCTGTGGGCTCGGAGAGGGTCACCCTGCCGTCCACTGAGGCCGCTCACGCCTGGCCGGTGAGACAAGCCAGGCCAGAAGTTCTCATGAAGTTATAAAGTGTCCTGAGAGAGAATAATCCTCTAGGATCTGGCCCTGCAATGTATGACTGAGTTCTGGTTTTCAAAGCACTACCTCACCCTCCCAGCCTTTATTTGAAGAGACAATGTGAATTTTAAAGAGAACTCAGCAGGGAGCACTGCATTTTTTATTCCAAAGTGAGAGAGAAAACGAGAGTGAGAAAGTCTGTGGGGTTAGAGACAGCTTGCCATTTGTTGTTTCTCATAATCCCATACCTCGGCAGGATTTAAGAAACCTCCTGAAAAACACGGAGGGTTTTGTCGAATACTTGATCAAGTAGTTAAATCAAAGGCCGCAACAAAACAATGGGACTGCCTGAAATTTTTCATGAAAAACTTTTTTTTAAGGAATGAAAAAGTGGCCTCTCTCAAAAGGAAAATTTTCACTGATTTATTTTTTTCTATTTCTTCAGTGTTTTCTTGTTTCTGGCAGAACATTCTCAGCCTCCACACCCCAAACTTCTTGAGTGATTCCCCTTTCCCATTTCTTTCTGTTTCCCAGGAGAAAAAGGGGAAAAGTGAAGGGGAAAACTTGCATTTTAATTTTAAAAGGATGCTGAGGGTTTTTTTCAGGGCTCAAATTAATTAAAGTCACTTTAAATCCTCTCTGGAGGAGTTGGGACAAACCTTTCAGGGGGATGTAGGTAAGCCAGTACGAATCTTCTTGGTATTGACCAAGTTCACATCAGCTTAGGCTAAAATATATACCAGCTTAGGCTAAAAATCAAATCCTTCCCATGTATGCAGGTTTCGCTGGCTCGATTTTAACTTCGGGTTGGTCAGTGCAGGACAGTCCTCTAGCATCAACAGTTCTTAGCATTAGAGAGCAGCCCAAACCCAGAACCGGCACCAATTACATCCAAAAACCCCACTGGGGTCCTAGGAGGGCTTAAGCTATCTATTCTGTTTAATTCTGGTCCTGGCTAGAAGCCTGCCACAGTCCTGCAGTGTTTCCAGTCATTTGTCAGGGAATTTAATTGGGGGGTTGTATGTAGATAAAGATTTCAGATGGAGCCCTTTAGGAAAACCTGGCTGAATACAGCCCTTGGGTTGGCTATCATTAAGGGTGATTAAATCTTATGCTCTGGCAGGAAAGCCTATGCCACAAGAAGGTTAGAAAGTGTTGAAAAGGAGCTGGACAGGCGTGTCTTCCCAGACACCGCTCATCAGCAGGAGCCGGCTCATTGCAACCCTGAACCAGGCGTGTTCGCTCTCCTGCGGTGGAGGAGCTGGGCTGGAACGAGGGCAGCTCAAGTGGAAACACTCTCCTTTGATAAAACCCCAAATACCACAAATTCAGAGGGTGTTTAATCCGGGGCATGTGTCACGAGGATGGGGGGGATTCTGCTTGTTGCAAAATGAGGCTTTGAATATGGGTTTCAAATGTCAATGGCCTGATATTTTAGGGCAAGCAGATACAGTGTTTCAGCTTGGGCTGATGTCTCCATTTATTTTTATCACTTATTTTTATCCCAGGGCTCCTTTACTTCATCCAGTGCACGGAAACCTCCCGCAGTAGCTGCTGGGCATTGGGTTAAGGTGTGGGTTAGCTTCTTCGTGCCTCCTGCAGCAGGGAGATGCTGGATGCCCGGTGCATGTTTCCCAAAGCAATGCAAAACGATGCAAAATGGGAAGATGTTAGGAGGGCAGTGGGGAACAGGCTGGCCGATGCAATGAGGCTGCTGCCACTGTTTCACTCCGCTGCCTGTTTCCAAACTGGTTTGCAAGGCATGGGGCTTGCTGTGTGGAGCTCAAGACCATCTCCATTTTAGGGAATGCAAGCATTTGTCTTCCCCCCAGAGAAGCACAAGTCATCTCTGCCCTGTCCCGGGACGCTGCGTGGAGGACACTTGGGGACACGGAGCTTTGAAGGGCACAGGAATGCACTCACTTTCACAGATTTTCATGCCTGCACTTCCCAGCTCTCCCCAAAACGACTGTGCAGCAGATGGCTCTGACGTGCAGCACACTCACACCCAGCAGATAAAAATATTCCCCAACAGATTCCCGGCAAGCTCACGTCAGTCACTGTCACTCCGGAGCCGGCCACAGCTTCCTCTCCTCTGCGGGCCCCCGGGCCGCATCCTGCCCATTGCCACCATGTGGCAGCGGGGCTGGTGGCCCCGCTCCACGACGGAGGCACGTGAGGCCCACCCGCACCTCTCCCCACAGCCATGCCCAGCATCCCTGGGACACGTTACAGGGGGGGTTGCACCTCGTCCCCACTCCTCCCCGCCCCGGGGGGCCGTACGCCCCATGCCCGTGTTAGCTCGCCAGCGGGGAGGCTGGGTGGCAGGATGGGGTCCTGCATCTGCCTCATGCGGGCCTTCCTCGGTGTAAATTACCACTGCGACATCTAGTTCTCTGCCCGTACTCACACAATCGTATTGTGGATGTGAAAGGGGGTGGGAGTGCATAGGGCGGGGCGGCTGGAGGGGGAGCAGCATTTACGTGGCAGGGGAGAAGATGAATAGCATAATTCAGGGATGACAGGGGAAACAACCCCACAAGTCATTCTTGCATTTTCATCCCTCCCAAGCGGCAGCTCCTCGCTCAGCCCTTCCCCAGACCCCAGGTGGTCTGGGCTATATTTACAGCAGACATCGCTGCCTGGGCTGAACTTTATATTTTTTCCCTTTTAAAACCTCATTCAGCAATGGTGCCAGTCCAGCCCCAGGTGGGTACAGCCAAGGTAGGGGTAGAACGAGGTTTTTGGAGTGCCTGGGCCACCAGAGAGGCTTTGAATGGCCACAGGAGCTCCTGCAGCCCCACATGCATCCAGACTTTGGTGCCAGAGAGGAGGTCAATCATAACACAGAGCTCTGGTGAGCTGGTATTAATGAATGACAAGAAAATATCTAGCAAGGGGCAAAGGACTAAAGAGGGAAATCAGGATGCACTTGGTTAAGGGTAAACCCTCACTCATCAGCAGGGCAGAGTTCGGCTGGGCCACATGCTCCAACCTTTGTGTTTTGCCCATTAAATGTGGAGCCTCCCAGACCCCAGATAAGCACATCACCCCTCTGGTGGGCTCACAAAAGCCTGGAGTCACAGAGATTAGACCTGGAAAAAGCTTCAGATACCCGATGCCTCCCTCTGGCCCGGCAGGACCAACCTTGAGCTGTACCTTCCCCTCTGTACAAATCCACCCCCAAATCCTTCTTCAATGAAGACCCACGCAGCAGAGCCAGGGTAAGAGGGAGCTCATCGCTCTGCTGTGGCCAGCAAGATCATGCCAGTCCCCTCCGATGCCGGGCATCACCGTTGGGCAGTGCTTTCTCCCTTGGGGCTGGAGGCTGGTTCCCACCGTCAGTGCTGGCACGGTGCTTCACCAGCTCCTCTGCCCCACCTGGGTGAAGCTGCACCTCTCCAGGGCTGGAGCTGCACTGTGGTGGTCAGCAGAAAAGTAAGGGGTAGGTCCTTAGGACCTGGGTATATAAGTGGGGTTGCCAAGGTGAGCTCTACCGATCCTAATTACTGCACCCAGCACTTAATCCGGGCCCTTTCATTTCCCTCAGAGCGCTCCTACCTGGGCACCAGTCCAGCAAGCGCGTTGTTCGGAGGCATCTGCCTCGCTATGGCAGGGATGCGTTACAGCAGTGAGCATGTCATTAGCAGACTGGAGCAGAAGTGGCTAAGCCCTTTAACTTCACCAGCAAGGCAGGACGCAAAACAGGCCAGCAGGATGGCAGAGGAACTGCTGGCACGGGGAACTTGTCCCAGCCTTGCCCTATAAATGTCTTCAGTACCAATCCCCAAACAGGCAGGATGCCCATCCTCCACAAGGGGCATTGGTAGCCCTTGCCCTCGTCCCCCAAAACTGCAAACGCTTTGCATTTTGCTCCATCTTCCCTGCCTGGCAAAGAGGAGAGGCACAAGGGCTTCCAGACATGCATGGTTATATTGGTGATGTCTGCAGTCCCTTTTTTTTTTTTAATCTTTTTTACTCCCCTCCACTCTCGCCCCTCACCCCCCATGGTTTAAAGTTTTCAAATGAAAATATGCGAGTTGTGACTTGTGGTAGCAAGTCGGAGCTTGCAAGGAAAGCGGGGAGGGAGGAGGGAGAAAAAGACAGAGATCTGATCCAAGAGCCAGCAATTGTTTTTATCCTTTCCAGATGAAGGAAAAAGATCATGTTATTTGTTCAGCGTAAAGTTCCAGATTTTCAGGAATGAAATCTGAGAGCAACATGTCAACAGTCTGTCTTGGGAGCTACAGTGGATGGTGTCCTTTGTGCTCCCAAACAGCAGCGAGGCCGGTACGCTCGGCTGGTAAAAAAAGGCTCCATTCTCACACTCTGAAGTGGTGGCATTAGATATCAGCAAGATAATGGGCCCAGTGCCTAGCCTTATTGCTGCTCGCAACAGAATGGCCCCAGGCAGCTGGCTTTGATGCGCTCATTTATTTGCCTTTTCGCAGATGATATTTTTAACCAATATTGAGGTTTGGGCATAGACCGGAGAGAAAGGGGAAAAAATGAAAGTCATTTTATTGCAATCGTTGATCAGGAGGAAGAATGGAAAAAAAAAAAAAAGAATAGGAAAAAACTCAGCCATTTGTTACTCTGCAGGCCAACGTTTCCTGCTGTAAATCACCCGGGATGTGTGGTCACACAGCTGGAGGGACATGGGACATCCCGCGCCAGCCACAAGGGCCATGTCCGGCAGTGCCAGGGGCTGTCCAGCGTGCAGCCCCGAGGCATTTGCACTTGAATCCGCAGGGAAAAGGAGGGAGATAGTGGGGTCAGGGAGGTGGCCAGTGGCGAGATTCAGCAGGGCTGATTGATGTGCGCAGCGACATGGGTGGTCCCGCGCCACGGGGCTGGGAGCGTGCCCCACACGAGATGGGGACGGCAGGAGCAGCTCCTGCCCTTTGATGCGCTGCCCTGGATGTCCCCACCGCAGAGGCACAGATGACCGCGGGGTGAGGCTGGCATCCCTCAGGGTGCTACATCCACGCTTTGCACCCCCTTGGCTCTAACCTGGACCAAAATGGCAGGTCCAAGGATGTCCCCTACCTGTGCTGGCACGCTTGCCACGTTCATGCCTCACTTCTGAAACCACCTTCATGCCAAACAGCCGGCTCTCCTCTGCGCAGCACGCTCATGGTCCTATCCTCGCCAGCAAAACCAGCCCCCCCCCCTCCCGCCCCTCCCCAGCTCTTGAATGAGGGGAAAAATATTCAGCATTTTCTGGTATTAACAGCCAAGCAAAAGTTCCCCATGGAAAATTTCATTCTGACTCACAGCACCTTCACTTCAGTTGAGAAAGCAAAGCACCAGGTAGCTGCAACACAGGTCTGAAAGTAACCACTGAGCTCAGTGCTGCCGAGCTCTTGCAATTTAGGTTTCACAATACTTAACCGAAGTGCCCAGCACTTGAAATTGTTGTCTTAGCTTTTTGAAGAGTATTTTTTTTTCTTTTTTTTTTGAGGTCCCACGGCTGCAGTGTAAAAACTAAAAACTCGCACCCAAAATATGCAAAACCAGATGGTAGGAATGGAACTCTAAATTAATTATTTTTTAATTCAAAAATTCTCCTAAATTTAATTAGGTTCCTAAAGCAGGCCTGTCTGCCTTGGAGCCTCACTCAACACTCGCACGCTGCTGGGATGACAATACCGTGACATTTACAACGACACCAGCTCCCATGGGCGTTTTTCTCCAGAGCCCCTAAAACCAGCACACTCGTCCCAGACGCACAAATGCACTCCTGAGTCACTCGAGCCACATCCCAAGTGCAGGACCTGGCACAGCCTGGCCCTGTTGTGTCTGGGCAACACTTGGAGGGTTCTCCAGCATCTCGCCAGCACTGGCAGAGCTGTGCACGAACCCAAGCATCCCCCCCCCTTGCTCAGCTGCTTGCAGCTCACCTGAGCGCTCCCTCCAGATCACAACGCACCCGTCAGGGCCCGCGCTTTCTGTGGCTGTGCACACTTGCAGACTTTCCAACTGTGCCATCCTCACTCCCTAGCGCAGCCCGTACCTGCTAAGTGGCCACTTCGGGTTTTTCAGACCCCAAGCAGGAGGCGGATCTGGCACAGAGAGACTGGGCTGGTGGTCCGGCCCGAAATGTGATGGCCAAATCCCTTGGCCAAAGACTCCCAGGGACGAGCAGCACTCGTGGCACTTTCCTGGGTGGGGAAGGCCCAGGGACCAGCGAGAAGAACCCCCCCTGCAAAATAAGCCAGACTGATGCACTCAGGAAGCATCCCTTGTCCCTCCCACGCTGATTTTATTGCCTGAACTCCAGCTGCCCCTGCTTATGCAGTCAGGTCCTTTTTGGGTTTCTCAGCAAACCTTTTTGGGTTTCTTCAGTGGCAGGGGCTACAGGAGAGCATCAGACGGCCGCTCGCTGGCAGCCCTGATCCTGGCCCAGCGGCCAGGCACTCGCAGCAGCCCTGTAAGACATCCGTTCACCCGCCCACGCTGTCAGGAGTGAGATCAAGAGCAAAGAGCAGAGCAGAGCGCTAACTGAGATGCCGTGTGACGCGGTGTAAAAGAGGTGGCAAAAGCTGTCTGAGCAGCGTCAGGGGAATCCACTTTATCTCAGCCAGTGGACAGAGGGACTTGAGGAGCTTGGGTTTAGAGATGGGATTAGCAGGTCAGAACCACAACGACCAGGTGCTCCATCAAAGAGTTGCCAGAGGTGCAGTCTGGCAGCCCCTCAGGCAGTGGGACCACTCCGTCTCCTTAAAAATAAATAAGTGATGTGTATCTTCCCTAAAACGATCAGCTGAGTGCTGTGAAAGAAGGTTTCGGGCAAGAAGCAGGCACACAGAGGTTTGAGGAAGCATGTGGGCTAAGCTACAGAGCAGTTGTTATTATTACTGCTATTATTATCACGCCAGCACATACAAACGCTCTCTTCCTCCCCAGAAGGGACCCCTGTGACTGTCCCTGTGGAGGTGACACCTGGCGTGTGGCACTCCATGGCAGCCGCTACCATCTCCCCCCGGCACCTGCACCCCAAGTGGTGGCCCCGTGAGAGAACGAGGTTGCCCCCAAGCTCAGCAAGCTTCTCTGAGAAAGACAAAAACCATTTGTGGAGAAAACCTTCGGCCTCGTGCTGCAGCAACAAAGAGGAAGCGGGAGGTCAGATGAGAGCTTCCCCTCGAATACCACCACAGACACTGGAGCTGGGGAACTGGCGACAAGAGGTTGCCTTTGTTTCTGTGTCCTATTTTATTTCTTTTTTAATTTTTTTTTTTTTTGGTGGTCACACATTTGGTGTCTGCAGGGCAGTTTCTGTAAACATCAGACGGCATATGTAATACTAAATAAAGCAGCATGCAAATCCCATATCCACATTCACAGTCCGCAGACAGTGTTTAAAAGGTGCAAGACCCACGTCTATATTTATCCTTTCACCAGCAGATACATGACTGCTAAACATTTGTCTCCAAGCTGTTGCACACAGCTACAGTTCATTTCCCTGTCTGGACTTTCTGCCCTAGCACCATAGGTCTGAAGAAAATCCCTATTGTGCAAATGAATCTTTTTTTTTATGTCCTGAAACAGCCTTTCATTACAGACGGTGTGGAGCACACCACCAGAGCACCTGTGTTGTCACCTGGAGGCGGACCCGGCCCTGCCGGGGACAAGCCCTGGATGGGGCACATAGTCTCAAGCTCTAATTACTTTCTGCTTAGCGAAGAGGCGAAGTGTTTGCTTTTCCTTACCGGGTTTAAATCAGAGCACATCTCATGGCAAAGGTGGGAACCAGGGTGCAGCTTTCCCACGGGGATTGGTCCAGCCTCACGGCAGCATTGACAAGGGCCAAAAACCCTTGAGCCCTTCCCATGCCAGCCACACGCCAGGCCAGAAAGCAGCAGCTCGGGGCCGGGAGCAGGCACAGCTGCAGAGGCAGGACGCTGCCGCTGCACTCTGGGAAAGCAGAGCCTGTGCGAGGTCCCCAAAATTTCCCCCACTGCTGGGATGGAGACGCGACCAAGTGCACCTGCGGCACAGCCCAGGAGCATGTAGCTCAGTGTTCTGCAGCAGTCCGACGGCGGGGGATTGCTGCACAGAGAGAGAACGCAAGGAAGTTGTAAATGAATCCGCTCTTTCCCCATATGTTTGACTTTAGAGTGATTCATGTACTAATTCTCAACTTGTTTCTATTGCAATGGCAAATTCGCTTTATCCTCTTTCTAATGGCTCCCTTGGGACCTGGAACAATAGCCCACGACAATGAGCTCTAACAATGCCACTGGTGCCTCTCCGAAGCACAGCCCTGACCTTTCGTGTCGTACCAAAGGTGTTCGCAGGAAGGGCGAGAGCTGTTGCCACCATGGGGCCCCCACGCATGGGGTCTGCCCCCCCCATCCCGCTGCCCACCACAGCGAGGTGGGTGCCAATAGAAACGTTTCTACGCAATTTCTGCTAAAGGAAAATGAAGAGGTTTTGAAAAGGGGTTTCTGTGTGTCCAGTAGGAAAGATTTATATTTTTTCTAGGCACCTGCAAGTCGCTGCTCCCTGAAACACCACTAGGCATGGGATAAGCGTGTTGCAGGGAGGGATGGCAGACGTAGGAAACTGCATGCCCTAGGAGTGACTTCTAGGGCTGTGCCACAGGTGAAATGGCAATGCCACGATGACACGAAACGCAGAAGCCATCCCCGGAGAAGCAGGACACAGCACAAAGGGGCACGTACAGGGCAGTGCTCGCTGTGCAGAGCAGCTGGGTGGCACCCAGCGGCACCACCCAGCACGTTCCCCTGTTGTAGTTTGATGAGAGGCAGTAATTAAGGCGAGAGCTACCAGCCCCCTCACTGTCATCAGTCATCCACCACCGAATCAGTGTCCTCCCGCAGACTCTGGCCCCTGCTGCAATTACCCAAGCCAATTAGCACCCTTGCTGCTCAGTCAGCAGCATCTCTGTGCTGCCCAGCCAGGCCCCCTGTGCCAGCAGCAGCTGCTGGAAGTGCTTGCAAAAGGGACGGACCACTTGGGTTGCAGTGCTTGGCATGGGCTTTCTCCGATGTGCAGCCAGGCACATGCATGCACCTTGGTGGGCTGGAAATAGCATCCCTCTCCTCTGACATGGTCACCCCAAATACATTGATGGGAAACGGCAGCGAGTTGCTGCAGATCTGACACCCCGCACCAAATCCCAGATTGTTCTGTAGGTTTCAGATCAATGTTACAAGCCACTTATGCCACCATCCTCCCTTTACTTTTTTTTTTTTTAAACACATTGTTTTTCTTTGAAATGGGAACAAATACACCCAATACTAGGAATTTTGCTAGATAAAGTCCAGATGACAAGTTCTCAGAAAACAGTGTCAGCTGCCGAGATTCAGCTTCAAGAGACATCATCCAATGTTAACCATAAACAACAGGGGCAATGAAATGTCTGGCAGATCTTGAAGTGACACGAGATGCCTGCGCTCCACAACAAACCGATTTCACACCACGGGAAAGGTCACCACTTTAATCCACTTCTCGGAGGAATGTACACAAATGTCATTCTTCTTAACATCTGTAATTAAACAGCCTCTTGCTTTGCTATCCACCGTATGTTTATTTTCCCATTTGCTAACATGGTGGATGGTAATATAATATGACACTGAAGGGGTACAGGCTGCTACAGACAGGCTTTCAATTTTTTTAGTGATTTGCCTGCAGAGAGGTAGATTTGAAGGGTGGTTCTGCTGCTTGGATCCAGCAGCTATTTCCTTTCTGGATGTGCAGCATCTTTGTGCACTGGAATAATAATAGCAAAAAGGACAGCAAAAGCAAACAGAAATTGCTGGCAGGAATTCCCAAACGTGTTGACTCATTACAAGCAAACATTAAGGTCTCTGCTAGGCTCTGACGAGAGAGGCAATAGCCACAAAACCAGGGGGTTGTTGTGAGGTCTGCACTTCTGCTATGGCAAAGCGTGGTTCTTGACATTGGGAATGTGGTGGGGCAGTCAAGTAAGGTCTCCTATGTGCCTCTGGACACCTTGGAGCATCAGAAATAACACTGAATAATCCCTAACAGTGCCCTTTCTTTCCCATGGAGTGCTCCTGGTGCCAGCATGAAGGCTTTTGCTGGGAGGGCACTGACTGGCGGGCACAGAAAGGGGACGTGGCCCCTTGCAGCCCAGGGGCAGGCTGTGTATTTCAGCTCTAGCATGCTCTCAGCGAAACAACACCACCATGTTTATTTTCAAAAGCACACACTGTTTGACAAAATAAACTATATTTGATTAATGCCGACTGCTTTTCTGTTTTTTTGAACGCAGTAAATTCGCTGACTGTATAAACATGCCAGGGCTGCTTCATCTGCCTATATCAAAATTTCGGTTACCTCATCTCCAGGGAATGTCCTTCAGTAACATTTTGACAAGCTTATTTAGGGTTTTGTTTGCTGCCTTTTTTTTTTTTTTTTTTAACTCCACTTTTACTTCTTTGGTCTCCCATGACCAAGCAGCAGGCAGGAGCCCGCTACCTGATCCCAACAAAAACCCACTGCCCCTCTTCATGCAGAGAGCTTCACTGTTTTTACGACGTGCAACGTGTCCCTTACACCAAGATTTTTCAGTGTCCCTAATAAAAGGCAGAAAAAACAAACTCCCATGCTGAGGACCAGCAAGCATCCTCCTCCAATGGGCTGGTTTCACATGCTTCCCCTCCGGCTGTGCATTTCCACACCTTTATACCTGGGTCCTTGCTAAAGCAACAAATAATGCATGCGCAGGATCTGTAATTCTGCTGACACCCAGCTGGGTCAACCTCAGCTATGGATTTGCTGCTGCTCATGTAAAAAATCACTGGGTTTATGGGAACAGACACCTGCTTCTGGGACTGTGGCTTGTGACCTGGTAAAGTTTTAGCAGCTTTGTCAATCATTAAGCTGCAGTGCTGCTGAAAAGCTTAGGAAAACTCCCAGCAAGGTGCCCGAAGGTTTGGGAAGCAAATGTTGTTTCTGAGATGCTTTAGCTTAGGTGAGAGGCTCTTCAGGACAGGACTTGTCCTGAGACACGTGGCTGCTGGTGCCCCGGCAGGTCCCACCAGCGAGCTGGGAACCAGCATGGTGCTGCATGCTGGCAATGCCCAGCTGGTGACGAGGTTTGAAGGAGGCACCTCAGCAGCACACGTGTTGTTTCGAGCATTTTGAGGTCTCTGTGGTTTCCTGGATTTTATCTGACAGATTTATGAGATGTCCGGTCCCTACCAGCAGCCTGCTCAGCCCCTGCTCCTTGTTCCTCCACCGCCCCTGCAATTGCCACCGGCTCCCCTGAGGCCGCAGAGCTCTCACTGCTGGGCTGGCAGCTGCCAAGAAACCGAAGGAGAAAGAAAACAAAACTGCCAGGGAAGCTGGGCACAGGCAGACATCTCTACCCCTTGCAAAACAACAGTGATCAGTGGGCCACCTAGTTGGCACTGTGGCCCATGCCCGAACTGAGCACCCTCCTCTGAGGCCAGGGAGCAGCTGGGAATTGCCCTCTTGGCTGGTGGCTTCTCCTCTGCCATACCCATGAATCAGTAGGCACTGGTTTGGACTCAAAATCCGAACAGTTGACAGCACATGCTTCCATGTCCCCCTTCTTCTAACTTGCAGCCACGTTTGGCTGCCATGCTCACAGACATGCCTGGTACGTGCTGCAGCCCCTGGGTAAGCGATGCTTTGTTTCGGTAGGAAGCACCAGCAGTGAACCCAGTCCTACATCCCCGCTGGCTCCCTGCTTGCAAGTGCTTCAGCTCTTTGCTCGTGGACATGAAGGAGCAGTTCTGAAAAACTCCCCTGAAAAACAAAACTGAGATATTCTAGATCTCACTTCTCAAAACAGCGAGAGCCATAAGCACCAGCTGTTTCAAGCAGCTGTTAAGTGCGTTAGATTACAGCGTTCCAGGCTCTAAACTATTAGTCAATTGATTAATGAACTGGGATTTCCCATCCAACAAAAATATTTTGGTTTTAAATTATAATTTGATGCATGGTTAGTACAGAAATACATTACACATGTGAAGCATGTGTTTGAATCTCGGCCCTACCCCCAGACATCAGCAGAAGGTGCTGGCTTCGCCACCTTCTCCAGGCTGCTCACAAACCCACCCAGAGCCTCATCAGCGCTGCGAGCAGCGAGATGCTGCTCCATCCTGCTTGGGCACGGCGGCAGCAGCAGCTCCTGGCTGCCAGTGTTCAACAAGAGCTGCAAAGCAGAAAGTGTCAAGAGCTCAGCCACGAGGCTGGAAACCTTCCCCAGGTCCTTCTGCCTGCACGAGGCAGACTGCACCAACCACACAGCTCTGCAGGTGGAGGCTTGGGGATCAGAGTCAGGAAGAGCCAGGGACTGGCTTCTGGGTTTCACTGCAGGGATGGAAATTATCTAGAATGTTTTTTTGTTTGTTTAGGTTTTTTTACCCTTTTTTTTTTTTCCAGGAGCACCTCCTTGACATAAAACCCTGTGTCGATTTTCCCACTGGCAGAAAACCAGACAGATATTTACTCTGGCCACATGCCTCCTTGGCCAGACACGGCCACTGCCACTTCGCCACATTATCACGGCAGTGGGAGCACAGCCGAGCCACTGCCCCAGCAGCTCCTGTTGCCTCAAGCCCTGTGTTCCCTCGTTGGATTATCCTGTCCTGGCACACCTACGTGCGCAGGGGATGTAGCAGTCCCCATACCCTGATGAAGATGTTCCACCCCACGGCAACACAAGGGGCGGTAAGCAGCAGTGGTGTGCAGAAACAAGAATTTCTTATTTCCCAGGGCGTTGGAGTAAAACAATGCCCAACAGAGCAAAACAGAATCCCAGCTTCACTTCACCTTAGTGGCCAGGGCGTATCTTGCCAATGGCAGAGCAGGGAGGTGGTTACAGAGCAGAAGTCTGCTCATACAGAGATCAGTGAAGGGAAGTTTCATCCCGTCATCTAACAGGGCACTGCAGCGCTTTGAGATGGCAACAGGGAGAGTGGTGGGTAAGTCAACTCTCAGTTATGGTTAAAAAAAAAAAGGAAATTTTGCATGAAGCTTACAAACTATTGCAAAACCTTTGTGAAAACATACGCGCACAAACCCACTGCAGGGCATAAATCAACAGCTTTTCCCAAGTTATACTGCGTTATTTTAGAAACTTGGCAGATAGAGGGCTCAAAAACTGTCTTTTTTTTGGTGATCTCTTATCATAACAAAGTCTCAAACAACATAGCTTTGCTAAACAGCACGTCCATGCAATGAGAAAATGGGCTCAGCATGCTACAGAGGGGCTTTCTGTTGACAAGCATCAACATCACACTGCAATGATGCAGAGTGGGAAAACCAAGCAGCCTTTGTAAAATACCCAGCGAGGCACAGCCTGCGTTGCCTTCCTGAGAGAAAGCACTCCGGATGTTCACTGCAGAAAAGCTGGTGCCATGCGCTGCGCCATCCTGCTATTTATCCAAGGAAAAAACAGTACATGCAATATTTCCAACACAGTACTGGAAGCAAGAACGTCTCCTGTTCTGGCACCAGAGACACGTGCCAGGGCAGACGTAGCACACTGCCTCCAAGCAAACACAACGGCCTTCCTGTTCCCACCCCCAGTGCTCCAGGGGGATGAAAGGAAACGATAAGAAGGGAAGAAGTGACGGGAATTCAAGTGGCTCTAATAAAATATTCCCTTTGGTGGAGCAGAGGCTCATTGGCACAGCCAGCCGCGGTGCAAACAGGGGTGACGGGGAGACCTGGGCCAACGCAAGAGCAAGAGGGTCAGGAAATGCCTCTGCTGGCAACAACACGGCACCAGCGCTGCTCAGCCTCCCCTGAGTTCACTCCAACACAGGCAGGACGGGGGTGTCTGAGGTCTGGAGGAAATCTCTCGGCTGCCAGCCAGCAGGTCCCGCAGCAGCTCAGCCCAGCCCCGCTCCCCTCCATCAGGAGCGGGTGGCTGGGAGTTAACGTCCCCATGCAGAGCCGTGTGATGAGCAGCCCGTTCTTCTTTTTCTGCCATGGCTTATGAATCACAGCACAGCAGACAGTCGCAAGCCTTTAAATCAGTGTCAGCGAGATCAGCCCCACCACTTCAAAGTAAGGAGAGGTGAAGTTTCCGCTCTCCAAACCAGTTAATTGCGTGGTTTGGATTTATGTACTTTCTCTCAAACATCGTTGGTTTTTTCTTTGTTTTATAAGGTCAGAGGCACACAAATATTTAAAGTATGCACGTGCGTGTGAGTGTGCGTGCATGCATACACACACATATTGCAGCTTAAGATACTGCAGATATAATCACTCCAGTAAAAGCAGAATCTTAAACTGAAGTATGTAACCATTTTGGCCAGGAATCAAACCAAACATTCCCTGGCCCCTGCCCATCCATTTAATCAGCCTAACAGAAGCCTTTCTGCAGTGCCCCAAGCCCCGAGCCAGGCTTGCCAGGCTGCCCACTCCAGGAACAACACAGAGCATCGCCTCTCTCACAGGGGAGGTGACTTGCAGCGCACCATTTATAGAGCAACTGACCTTTATTTTAGAGACTGCTTAAGCAAAGTAACATGCAAAAAAAAAAACACGCTTGAGAAAGAGTCTCATCTGCCTCTGGGCTCCTGCAAATCCTTTTCTGTTCCTCCTTTGTAGCACAATGTGTTGGACGCCTGTTGTTCATCCCCATAGAGCATGGTGTGTACATCCATGCTGTCTGTCCTTTGGCTGGAGCTATGTTCGCAGATTTCCCATGGGAAAGGGGGTGCTTTGCTTCAAAGAGTACTACCAGGGCATTGCATGGGCCACAGGGCCCCGTGCACCACTGCCAGGGAAGATGTAGGGGATGTGGCTGTCTGCACCGAAGGACTTCACAGGACCCAGCTGGGAGGTGAGTGGTGAAACCACCTGCAACCTGTCGTGCTGCAGGTGTGCTTTGCAGGAGCACATCCCCACGCATCAGTGTCTGGAAACAATCTGCTCTGGAGACAGCAGCCTGATGTGTGCATCCTTGGTGGGCACCCACAGCTCCAGCCAGAGCCCAGAGAGAGGAGAGGCGCCTGCGCTCTGCCTGCAGCACGCTGGCGAGGCACCTCCTCCTTCATGCTTGTCCCCGGCTCCTGTGCCGGTTCCTCCCATTGCTGCCTACCTGTGCCAGGAGCACTCGGGGACTCGTGGGGACCTGTGGCTGGAGCAGGGCAGGTCTGGCCCCTCTGCACACAGGAGCCAGCAGCGGTGGTGCCAGGACGTGGCTGGGGCTGATGGCAGCAGAGCCACACCAGGAGATGGCGGATACCTGGCGATCCCAGCGCATGGCCATTCCTCTTCCGCAGCATCTTGCCTCCTGCTGTACATCTGACCTTCTCTCTCCTGTCTTCACATGCCCTCCATGTTATGCGCCTGGCCCGATTCCTAGGGGTGACTCTTGAATTTGGAGTAAGTACAAAAACTTATTGAACTACAGAAAAAAAATCTGTATTAAGTCAGCTGGGAACAGGGGCCTGATATTTGCTGAGAGTATTTCATAAATCGTAAGTATTCTTTACCCCATGCACATTCAAACAACTCAAGATGAAATATGCTCTTCAATTTAACAGCAAGGCAGACCTCAGTCTTCAAAAACTGCTAGGAACAATTTAATAGCAACCTTCTTATATTAAACAGGATTATCTTTAAAAAGCACTGTTATGTATTTACTAGTTTACCATGAACAAACGTTTTTTTTTTGGGGGGGGGAGAAGGGGGGGTGTGAAGATACCATATTATTTTATAAAAGTGACTCAAGTCATTTGCCCTGTCTTTGGCAATGCGCATATATTCCAGGAGAGGTTCAGAATGTTTTCCTCACTGAAAAAACAAGGACGGAAAGGCACCAAGTGCCACTGCTGGCACCGCTCAGGGCCAGCAGCCCAACAGCAGCAGGGCCAGGGCAACAGCAACAGTGGGGCCAGGGCGCGGGGCTGCGCTGCCGGGGTCACTGCTGGGAACCACGGCACCGTCTTTGCTTTGCTGATTCAGCAGCTGCTTGTTGGCGGAGGTGTCATCGATGTCCAGGTCGTATGCCAGCTCTGAAAGCAGAAGGAGAGCATTGGTTAGCGGGCATGTGTGCCAGCACCCTGGCGCAGGGAGCATCCAGCCCCACCGGCACTGGGGAGCCTAAGGGCTGGCATGGGCCAATGGGCCAGAAGAGCTCACCAAATATCTCAGGAGCCCTCCAGTCAGCCCCAGTCCCAGAGCACCTCCCAGTACCCCTCAACAAAACTGAGGCTTGAAAGACCAAAAAAAATCACAACTATAATGTGCCCCAGTGAGATGTTGGGGTCTGGCTTGCTGAAGAGTTACTCCCAACAAACAGCCAAGCTTTGGAGTGGGTGTTTAGCAAAGTAAAAAGCATCTGCACCCCACGCACTGCAAGGATGGATGCAGGAGTGAGGAAATCCTGGCAAGCACAAATACCCCCCGTGAACCCACAGCCAGCAGCAGGCCTTGCTCACCAAGTACCTTCTGGTTTGAGGACCTGAGGATCTCTGTATTACTGGAGTCTTTCATAAGTGTGTACAAAATACGTTCCTTACAGCACTTTCAACACACCCATTCCATCCCCTGTCCACCTCATCAAAGCACCGGAGACCAAAGAATGTGAAAGGATTTCATGCCACCAGCGTGCTGGTGTTGCAACATAGGGACTTTGAGATGGAGCACATGGGAGCTCCAACCCAAAAAAACATCCAGTATAAAAGTTTTGATAGCCCTGGCAGAGCTCACACAGAAGTGTGGGAGCAGGGGAAAATAAGCAAGGGAAAAACGTGCAACATCATCAGCGAGAGAAAAACTTGCAACAAGCCATCGCTGGCTGCAAAGGACCTGCTGAGCAGTGAGCCACAGTCACCCTGGTATCCCCGGGACAAAGATGAACAAAGTCCAAGCAGGCAATGTGGAAGGGCAAGAAACCAGCAGTTCTCAGGACCAATAATAAAAGTACAAAAGGTATTTTAAGGTGCTGCTGACGGTGCTGCCATGGGGTGTTTGTACCTGCAGAGCGTCTGGACTGAGGGCGATGGGACACTCGCTCCCTTTCTTGTGTTGCTGCCATCTCCTTCTGGGATCCAGGTTTCTCACCTGGATGGGGCTCCTCTAAGCCTGCCGGTCTCATCCCCAGAGCTTGGCCTTTTGGTAGAGGAAGCTGGTGGTTTCCATCAGATGAGACCGTGGCTCAAGCCTTTCACAAGCCCTTGTGGATCACCAGCATACTCATGGGCTTGGATCATCCCACCCCACCCCTGAGAAAGAATCCAAGAGGCTGAACAAACACTCCAGCTAAAAACGCCACATCAATCCAATGAGGACCATTGCCAAGGCAAACACGCCGGCAGGATTTCTTAATAAAAATACCAAAACACTACAAAACAAAAGCATAACAATATTAGCATGACAAGCAAGGCAGCCGGGGCCACGAAGGAGGGTCAGAAATGGCTGACAGGGAGCGCAAAGGGCCAGGTGCAAGCAAAACCTGCCTGGTAAACTGATCTATAACTTCTCCGCCAGATTCCCACAGGTACTGCGGTTCCTCTTCCCCACAGCTTTCCTGCTGTTCTTCTCAGGCCGCTTCCCTACAGAGCCGCACGCACATCCCCTGCGGGGCAGGGCAGGCCCCAGTGCCACCCTGGAAGGGAGGCCCAGAGGCCACCTTGCCCCTGAGGCACCACGTGCTTCTCTGGGACCACGTCCCTGGTGGGGGGACAAGGACAGCCCCTGCCCCAGCAGCCAGCCCCGCAGGGCTCTGAAGGCACGGGGCAGCACACGCTTATGGGCTTTTATCTAATGCACAGACCTGCGGCACACTGCGAGGCTCGGGGGCGAGGCAGAAAAGCAGCTGAGGAGAGACCGAGCCCTGACTGTGGTTTTGGGGAACGGCTCCGCTGCGTGACTTCGACCAGCTCCAAACACAGGAGAGGAAAAAGTCACTTGTCTGCCCTGCTGCGTTTTGGAAGGTGCTCCCACGTATTTCAAAGTCTCCTGAAAGCTGAAAGAAGCCCCACAGGGCCTAAGTGACGGCATCCCCAGCCGGCCCATGCCAGCCTACCTCCAGGCCAGCGACCTGCAGCCCATCAGCAGGGCTTTCAGACGTTATGGCAAAACCAAAAATATCCTGGGGAACTGAGTAACTACCTTTGCCTTCAGTTCAGAAAAGTCATTTGAAACAAGAGTGTTTCAGCAGGCTCCTTAGCAGCACACAGGGCTGTGACGTTCCCATTTAAAGTCTCATTCTGCAATGTTGTAACTTACGAGATCAAAGTGTTTGGTTCACGATGCAGTGGTTGAATCGGGTTGGAAGTGTCTGGTCCAAGTGTATCAAAATGACAATTTCACACTTTTTTTTTTTTTTCAGAGGAAATTTGCAAATTCTGAGATTTTACCTGAACTTTGAGTTAAGGCAATTTTTGAAATCAGGAACCCTCACCCCAGTGAGAATGTCGATTCTCTCATTCATTCTTTGACCAAATTAAAAAGAAAAGAATAGGTATCCTCTTGTCATCAGAGATGAGGGATTTTCCTAGCTTTCTTTAACTGCTTCAAAAGTTTTTGCTCGGGTGTGGTGTTTGTTGTTTTGAATATTCCTTGCCCTGTTTCCTTCTCTGGGCTTATTTATATTCAATTGTATTTTTAGGCTGATGGATTTAGCCATACATCTTTTATTTTGTATTAATAATGGGTCTTTAACTGAAGCAAATCCATTTAATTTAATTTCTAATGACCTTTGGTACATAGAAGGAAGAAAAAAGAAAAAAAAAAGTATTATCCTATAACTGACCAGAGGCCAGCTGACAACCAAGTCCAGGCAACAACAACATTAAAAACAAATGACAATAACAATCACTTTTCAAAACGCAGATTAAGAAATATTCCTAATCAGGTACTTCCTGAGTGGGCTTCATTACGAGTCCCAGCCTTTGTCAGGCTCCCTGGCCGGTCCCCAAGGACTCGCTGCATCACTGCATGGTGATGTACCGTGGGGTCCCACGGCTGTTGGGAATGACAGATATGGAACCGCAGGATGGCTGGTAGGGTAAAAGAAGCTAAACTACCACATATGCCATTTGGTTTCTTCCATCCCAAATTCTGCCTTTAACACCGCAAAATAACCAGAGACAGACTGCTCCTCTGCCTCCCTGCTTTGACAGCCCCACTTCCCAGACACATTCTGCTGAACTGCCCCAGCAGTGATACCCTAATTTGCAAGTTCTGTAGTTTCTAAGTTTGCTATAAAGTGGCCTTTGGCCTGCAAATGCTTTTTTTTTTTTTAGGGGGGGGGGGGGGAGGAGTAAATGACTCAAAAAAATCTGTTTCTGTTTATAATCAGTTGGAATCCAGAGGGTATTACCAACAATCTGCACTAATTACATATTCAATCTTCACTCATTTTGGCCCCTCTTGTCCTCTGGGTTGTGGATTAGATAATCCCCTTAAAATAATAGTCAATCATTAGCTCTGCTAATTTTTTTTTTTTTTTTTTTTTTGCCTGCAAGCCGAGCGTGCTGTGCCATTTCCTGGAGTCCCCATGCAGCTTGTGAAAGGTCTCCAGCTGAACACAGACCGCTCCCCCCGGAAGCATCTTTTGTAACCAAAGCCCCTCTAGCACAAAGCTGCCGCGCAGAATGCTCACAGGACAGCAAAAGCTTCAATGGTCTTTCCTGCCTCAGCTCGCAGCGTGGATGACCAAAACCACTGCCAACCCCTGCTAAAGTCCACATCCACAATATGAAGCAGCGACATTCTTCCATGGATTATGACTAGAACTAGGTGTACCCCCTCTGCACAAACTTACTGGGCACAAATCATTAAAAAGCTCTTCTTCTTCCTGAACTGCACTAGCTTTGGACACAGCTACAAAAGTCGGCTAAACCAGGAGGGGATTGTTTTGGAGTTGGCATAATAAGTTCCACTGCAGTTGGCACAGAAAAAAGCCAGGAGGATAAGTACTGGCATGCCAGGAGCCTTACAGCAGGCACGCACATTCCTGTACAAAACACACCAATGCCTACTGAAACATCCCTTTCTACCCCTAAAAGGACAAGAGAGCCTTAAGAAAATAACTGATAGCAAATACCAGTCCGGCAAATGACATCAAAGTGGGCAGCGCCCGGCTCCAGCAGGCTCGCAGGCTGCATTGGCAGCTCTGCTGGCCAAGCCAGGAAAGGGGAGCCCAGAGGCAGGGAATGTCATCTCACAGCCAGGCATCTGGGCTGCCTGCCTGCCAAGGCAGATGGCTCCAGCAATGGACCTAATATAGTAACATATTCATAATCGATGGCCAGGCATGAAAACCGCTTCATGGAACCACTTGATAGCTCTGCTGGTGCCTGTGCAGTGGCAGGGGTCGCAAAGGGGATGCCCCCACGGGCAAAAGCATCGTGCCTAACGCAGTGGGTTCACAAAATGGGGCTGCCAAGCAGGCCAAAGTACTTACAGGGATGTGGTGATGGTCCTTGTTTGCAAATGATGGGAATTGTGGTGTGACGGGACCAGGGAATGGATCGTGACCGTGTGTTTCCAGTAAGCGCAGAACACGTCCAGTAGGAAGGTCATAGACAAGCGGGGCAGCGCTTCAGGCTCCTGCGGTTCTCACGGTCAGTTGTGAACATCTGCCTGTGAATCCTTCAGGACTGGTCTAGGAACATGTGCTACCACTGTGGATGAGTATTACAATCTCTGGAGTGCACTGATTTATTTAATTTTTTTAAGCAGCGTGCCTTATCAGGCTGGGGAACAAACTAACTGCCCGTGGATGCAAGAGGCTCTGGCTGTCTCCAAAGCAAGACTATTTCTAAAAGGGAAAGGTGTTACTGGGCTCAATAATCCCAAGTTATTTAGCTCATTACAAGGTGAATCACTGGAGAGTACTACAGATCAGACTGCCTGACCCTGGCTGCCATCTCTCCATCTCTATAGCACCAACTGATTCATTATCACAGGTGTTTGCACCTGAAATCCAGAAGAACAGCCCAATTCCCTCGCAAACCAGTCCTGTTTGGACACTAAAAGCTCTGCTCACCTCAGCCTCTACTTACCTAGCTTTCTCATACAAACCCTCATACTACAAACATACGTCTGCCTCCACAAAGGCAACATCAGAACACATCCACGGAGTTACACTGCACAACACAGCCACAACTATGCGGAGAGAGCTGGGATCTTCAACCCTCTGCTTCTCCAAAACACCTTGAACTCTTCTAGCCAACTCTTCTGTCTAGCCAAGCAAGGTTTCATCTCACCAGGGAGGTTTTGCCCTGTGGGTTATTACCACTAAAATCCTGGAGCACCAACAGGTTTGCCAGTCATCTTCTTGCGCAAGGAGCTGCAACAGCCCAGCCGCAGGTGTGGCCGCGACGGCGCGTAATTAAAGCGCTGAGCCGGGGCCGGCCGCGGCGCTTGTGTTGGCATGGTTGTGAGATCACCGAGATGGATGCGCAGCATGTGCATGGTCTTGTGCCTCTGCTTTTCTACCTCCTCCGCAGCAATTTAGGAGGTGCGGCTCTTGGCAAAATGGATTTGGACAGGAAAAAAAATAAAAAAAGAAAACATCCAGCTCAGCATCATCCCACTGCCACCGGCGATGTGGCCAAGGGAGCCTGGCGCAGCTCAGCAGTGCGCGGTAAAACCGACTTCCCAGGCAGAAACCCAAGGGAATCAGGTTTGAGATTGCTGATTTGCAAACCAAGACTTTTCCCCACTCACTTGCTCAACAACTCCTGGCTGCTGGCATGCTGTGCATGGCCCGCAGCCTGCAGCACGTGCCTTCACGGGCAATCCGGAGACCACAGGCACCACTGCAAAGCAATGCTGGTTGGGGAGAAAATCCTCCATGATCACAGCAACAGGGAGGTAGGAACCAGGCTGTCTGGGGGACAGCAGCACGTGGAGAAGGGAGGCCTTGGAGCCAAGTTGGGAAGGGTCCAGGTTGTCCAGCACAGAGAGATGAGGAGCTTCAGGTCATGGCACAACCCAGGTGTGCCCAGGGTATGCAGGGCAATTGGCCACAAGCTCTATGGGACAGCCTGTACGCGAACCCTGGCTGTCCAACCCACAGCACCACCACAGAAATCTCGTCCAAGGATGTCTTCATGCTTTCAGTGGGGCAAAAAAGCCCAGCACACCACACAGAATGGGGCAGAAAGGCTGCACCATGACCCCAATTCAAGCAACTACCCCTCCACTCCACCACAGTAGAGGCTGGAGGGAAGGAAGGACCATCATTTGTGACCTGGACCTATGTTTACCTTGAAAACACACTCATTAAATGTCTTTACTCCTTGGTTCTCTCTAGATTTACCCTGAAGAGAATCTGGCGTCTGCAATTGCATTAATCATTTCTCCTTTGGCAGCAAGTGAAAGAGTTTCAGAACTGCACTCACAGAGTGGAGCCACAAAAACGTGTTTAGCAAAACACATTCGTGTAATCTATTAAAAATTAACAAATCTCATTAGCATTATTAATAGAAAGCACCAGAGTCCTTGTACTTTGATGACGAAGCCGCATTCCCCTGTCTGATATCCAGGTGTACTGTCCAGGAAAAGAGCTGGTACCTCAAGGAACTAGGAGAGAAGAACTGAAAAATTGAGAGATAAACATGGACAGCCAACAGCATATACAAAGGCAGAATAAGAAAAAAAAGCAGAAAAGCTGGAAACAAAAGACCATGAACAGATATGAAGTGAGGCAAGAATATAGGACAGGGTCAAGCAACATCTCTCCAGATCCCCTGTGCACCTTAGCCCCTCCAGACATGGAGTCACCCCTCTCCCTGCACTTATCTCTGGAGACCTTCAAGTTCTAAACCCACAAACTGATCCCTTCTGATCAGTCTTCTGTCACCTGTGACACCTAGGACAGTCTTGATTTTGGGAGGTAACATTATCAGTGGCAGCAGAGCAAAATGAAATGCTCCAAGTTTCCTCTGATGACCAAAACCACCAACTCATCACACCAAACATTTCTTCTTCATCTTTGCTCCCTAAGATTCTGCTGCCATAGAAATCAATGGTCTAACCAGGGGGCAGGATCGAGTCCTTTCTTCTTCCACAAGACTGACTTGGTCCTGAAATAGACGATTTACATCTTTTCCATAAGCATTACAGTCAAGTGAAAAGTGCAACACAGATTGATCCTTCAACTGCTGCTGTCATGCGTAGCAAAAGCTCTTTGCTACAGAGTGACCAGGACAGGCAGCTCTTCCTCAATTTCAGTTCTCCAAGCTGTGGACATTTAGTGACATGCATGCACTAGAAAGACCCACCAAAATGCAAACGTAAGGGGAATGCCAACGGTCCCTGGCTCCCAGATGCCAGCCGGTAAAAGCAGCCCTCAGGGCATTAGGATGTTTCTCAACGCTTGATCAGAAAACTCACGGTGGTGTTACGGTACCCAGGAACATCTGACATTTTCCTTTGTGACTCACTGCATGCGGAAACCAGGCTTGAACCATGCCCAGGCCACAGAGATTGGGGTTCTTGGCATCGATGCTCCAAAGAGGCAACCAGAAACGTGCCTCTTCAAACAGAAAGGAGCACAACTTCGTGCAACGTGTATGCTCACTCAAAAACCAGACTCCACCAGGTCACCATTCATGATGCCAAAGAAAACACTTGGAGTGAGATGTCAGGTCACAACCCAAGAATCTGGGCTGGGCACTGCTGCACTTATTTGCCCAGCCTGCCCTGCTCCTAAAGCGGCTCCCCGAGGTCCTGTGCTCCTCAGCTGCCCAGCCTTGCTGGCATAGAGGGAAAGATATTTTGCTTGCCCTGCCCCTGCCCGGAGCCTGGCTGGCCCGGGAGCATTTGCAGAGCACGGGCTGAGGTGAGAGCACTGCCAAGGGAAGGGAGCCGAGAGGCTCCAGCACTGCCCAGCTTTTTTAATTGCGTTAAGCTGCTAAAATAAATAAATAAATAAAACCCTGGCTCTGCATTAAAACAGCACTAAGTAACTTCAACCCATAAAAATGGAGTAATGCAGGAGGCCCTGGGAAACATCACCATGACCGGTTTTCCGATTTTATATAGAAGTAGAATGGTTGGGTTCACAGACTGGAACTTTTTAATGGCTCCAGGTCGTGTTCCCTGTGCTGTGTGCTGGAAGGAGCCCCAGGAACAGTCACTGAAGTCTGAAACCAGGACCTGGCTTTGCACTTCTGCACGGCTGCAGAGAGAGACCGACCCAAATTAAACCCAGCTGCTCACCGAGTGAACGTAATGTCTGACGCAAAACCAGGGCTGGTTCCTGCTCCCTGCCTCCCTCCTGGGCCGAGCACAAAGCCTGGTCCCAACACACTGCTGGAATGACGGTGCTGAAAGCTGGACGGTGGCAGCAGCTCCCATGGGAAACCCAGCATCATCCCAGCTGAGCACCAGGACACCAGGACTGTGGTGCTGTGAAGGACCCAGCTCAACACACTTGCTCTTTCCTAGTTCTCCATCATTCTCCAAGACCTGCGTTTTGAACCCTGTCAAGCTGGTGCCCATGGCTGGGACCGTGGTGAAGCTTGAGTACACCACCTTGGCTGGCCCTCCCCCAGGAGGAAACAGCAAGGGAGGGAGGGGATCGACCCTGGACTCCTGCCCTGCACCTCCCAGGGGCAGCTTGGGCGTGCAGCCATGGAGGATACTGGGGACAGTCACAGAGGAGCATCCGATTGCACAGAGACACATCCATCGGCACTACAAGCAGGCAGGTATAAGCCAAGCAGTGAGACAAGGTAGCAATGAAAGAGGGCTCCATGATCCAAGTCCATGAACGCCTCCCCCTCCATCCTATCTTGAACACTCATGGCTCAATCTCAGGAATGTCACAATCACAGTGGAAAATCAAAATAAAAAAGCTATGTAATCCAGTTTGTAAAGCCCTTGAAAAACACAAAATCCTCTATAAAAACGGATTACAGAGATGTTTCCTGGAAATCTAGAAGTGCATTTCAGCCTCCCTCCTCTTCCACCCTCCCAAAAAAGGGAAAAGAAGCTAGGGACCCACGGCACTCCTCCCCACACACGATGTGCCTGCACTGAGCGCTCTTTCCTAGCAGCTCCCTATCAGGCCCTTCTATGCAGATGGCAAACTGTGCATTTCTACGCGGTTTTTGTCCTAGATGTTGATTTGGGGCATTACCTGCTGCATTTACCCAAGCCTGTGGGCAAGGCAACATGCAGCGGTGGCAGGAAGTCTCCCTGCGTCAGGGAGAGGGGGAGATGCCTGCCAGCCTCCCACATACTTTTTGGTTCATCCCTTTCCAGGTGGGCCCCAACAGGCTCTGGGGGACAGTGCAATGCACTGCTGTGGTTCTGTGAGCTGCAGGAGCCCAACAACAGCCACGAAGGGACTCGCACCCCCTGCAGCACACGCAGGCCTGCAGGTGCTCAGCAGGATAGTGTCCTCTTGAATCAGGGCAGTCTTGTAAAAATCCAGGTATCTTGCTTGGCTGTGACAACGCTATCAGCTGAAGAAAGCCCTCACAAGACACTCACATGCCAACGGTATCAAAATACTTAGCTCCAATACCATTATTATTCTGGTAGATTACAATCAGCATTTTAAAATCTTGACTCGAGTATCCACAGTCAATGGTGGTGGATCAATTTTCTGTTAGGAATTTTTATATTGTGAGAGTTTTTGTACTGTCATTCTTATTTGGAACAAACAAAACAATTGCAATATTAGCATTCCCAGCAGAGCACGCATTTAAGTTCCTGACCTGTTATTGCTCAAGGACTTCTGCAGCTGCAGATGCCTGCTTTGAGCTACGGCTAGGTCACTTTGAATGATGCTCATAGAAGAAGGATCAAAACACTTACAGCTTGATCAAAAGGACATTTTATGAACATTGCAGCCAGAGTTAAGTGCTGATGTGAATACTTAAATTCGCCTTTATATTAGCTCAGCTTAGTTCTAATAAAATTAACACCCTTTTAAATAATGCACTCAGTTTTTATTTGTTTCATGTTTTTGTGCCTTATGGCTTTGAAAACATATCCTCAAAACCTTTCCATCACCCTGAGAATGTCCAGCTGTGTCAGGATCTGGAAATCAACTTCTCCAGCGGAATAAGAAGGGTAGCTGCTTGTGTTATTACTCCACCTGCTCCAACCTGGATTTATCCACCAAAGGTTTATTTTTTTTTTGTCCACCACAAAAGAGGCTAAAATAGTCATAGCCCTTCTTTTCCCCAGTAGAAATAACTATCTGTAAATAAACAATTAAAAACTGAACTGCAAGCACCAGCAGTACCAATGCTCCTTTGAAAACAGACAACAGAAAAAACAAAGCAGTGAAAAATCCAGTCTCTTTTCTGCTCTTATACTTGCACATTAGAGGAAAAATGAACTTTCCAGTCCAGGACAGGGAATGTCTTATTGGTGCAATACAGCCATTTAACTGTTCTTTAGAGATATTCATCTCAAAAGACAGAACAGAAAGAGCATTTTCCCCCCTTTTATTTATTTATCTTTTTTGTGCCAACTCACCTTAGCTGAAAAGCACATTGAGATTGTAATTATGGGAAGGCCTCATCTAGTAGATTTGTAAACTCAGCTATCAGCTTGAATTACTGGAATTAGCAAGGCTAATTTAATGTCACTGTTCAAAATAGCTCAGATTTGGAATTTCTTAATGGCCTTAGGAGAAGGAGCCTTTATGCATACTGCAATCTAGGCTTCATTCTTAGACTAAATTCCTTCTCATAGATTTTGTGAATGCCCTGTTTTGTAGCCAACACAAACTCTGTCCAGTAAAATAATGTAAGGACTCAGAATGAAAAGAGATTAGCTGTTCCCTGCTCCTGTTATTTTAAAGCAGAAATAACTTTGGCTTCTACTGATTCATAGACAAAGCTTGAAATGCAAAGCATGCTCAACTCCAGATTCAGCATGAAAAGGACCTTAAAATATTCCCGAGTGCAAGTAATGGACTTATTAGAGGGATGAAAAGAGGCACTTTTCACAGAATCCCAAGCTCCTTAGTCCTGTCATATCAATAATCTTGCTTAAGAATTTCATTCTATTTACATTTCGTTCCCTTCAAAATATCTTGCCCAACTCATAGGAAATAAAACATTTACACTTTTAAAGAGCTGATTTATGTCTGCTAGCGCTCAGTGGCAAGTGTTGTAAAATGTCTGCGGATCACCCAAAGCGGGAGCGTGCGTGACAGCGTCAGGACGGTGTGTGACAGAACAATCCCGTACACCACGCAGTTTTACACCTGACAATTTATAAATGAGGAGGTGATTTTATAGACTTGGTTAAAAGCATCGTTTTTAAATAATGGCAGTCAATTGTGTTGGAACTCACTGTACCTGCAATCTGTTCTCCTCTCCTTTATGTTTAACACCCACAAAAACAAAGCTGACAATGACAAAAAAAAGAAAAAAAAAAAGCTTTAGAGATATCAGGAAGGAAATCTGCCTGGCTGTCCTTAAGCTACCAAAACTTACTATTTTTTTCACCCAGTTTGCTTAGTCTTTGCAGGACTGTTTAACAAAAAGTAGCACTAAACTAACAGGGGTAATTTTGACCCTTTATTTTGAAGAAGTGACTAAAGACCAATGGTCATTCAGGAAGAAATTACAAAAGCCGGTGTAGAAACAATAGGAAAGCAGATGGAGTTATCCCCTGATCACTCCTTTTTACGGAGCACAGTGGGATTTTTCTCCGCTCGGCTCCGCGTCCCTGTGACGATTTGCACCTGTCAGGAGTGCAGCAGCACGGAGGGGAGACGAGACGCATCAAGCCACATCTGCACCGGCAGAGACCCAAAATCCCAAAACACCGAGCTGTGACGAGTGGCCTTCCCAGGACAGCCTCTGCACGATGCGTGGCACTGGCCAGCAGTGGCTTCCACAGACCTGACCGCGGGGTTTTGCTCTGGAAAAGCAAAGCGTAGAGATTGCGTGCTGCCATTCACCCAAAGGCCTCGCAGCACACCACAGGCATTAATTACGCTCCCTGCTTTGCAGAGGTTAATTAAGCACTGAAGCCTCGTGGTCCTCAGGAGCCAAGCACAAGCTAATGGCTAAAACTGAGCTGACGTTGCAAGGAGGGTCCATGAGCATCAATGGGCAAACTGGAAAAAGCACCCGAGTGCCCCGAGTTGCTTTGCAGCAGCATCCCCCTCTTTATAGCATGCTTTTAATTCCTCCGGCTGGGTCCCAGCAAGTCCCCCTGCAAAGGCAGCCGTTCGAGGCTTTACTCTGAAAATGCTCTTTATGACGAGGCATGGGAAACAGACACACCAGGGAGCAAAGTCCCGCAGTCCTCTCTCAGTGCACCCGCCCAGCCCTTATTCCTTCAGGACCCCAGCCAGTCTTTGACCTTAGCGGTCATTTTTCTTAAGGATGAACTCCACAGCCCTGATGAGAAATTAGCCAAGAAGCAACAGAAGGTCCCCAAACCATCCTCGCTCCTGCCTGTTACATGCCGCTGGCTACCAGGCAGCTGTGTCACCCCACCCTGGGTGGGACAGGCTGCAGAAGATGCCCCGGCTGCGTTTTTCTGCCCATCCTCCCAACCCCTCCCGCCCCAAGAAGCAGCACTGTGAGCAGAGCCCTTAGACAAACCATTTGCCTTGGGCACATGTGCCAAGAAACAATGGATTTAGATGAGCAGCCTGCAGACCCACAAACACACTTTTTCCTTAGCTCTAGGTTTTTGTAACCAATGCAAAAACAAAAACACAAATGCATAAAAAATGATACTGGTGCAACAGAAAGCTGGACAGCAAAGGGGGATTGCCAGCCCCCTCAGCTAACAAAAAGTGCTAGCTGTGCTGCAGCTGTAGCCTGGGAAACCCATTAAGACCACATGGGGTGTCAAATTGTATGTAACATGAGTGCCGGACTTGCAGGCACCGTGTGACGGCAGCCCCACAATGGAGCCGGGCGGAAAGCACGTCCAAAGAGACCGGAGATGACAGAGTTTCTCAGCACATGCCTGCCTTTGCCTCCAAAAGCATGGAGGAGCAGGTGAACAGGCACAGCCCTGCGCAGCCCCCTGAGGAAATGCAAAGACACTGTGAGTTTGCTCCAAGAGACCTGAGCAGTTGCAGACAGAGGAAACATCCTCCAGCCCCTGCCATGGGATGCACAGAGAAGGATCGCGGGGACAGACCCAGGCTGATGCAGGTGTCCTCCTGTGGAGCAAGGGTTGCTGTAGGAGCTGCATCTGTTTGCTTTGCTTTATGGTTAGTGCAGTCCCACAGCCATCCAGTGCCCCACAAAGGCACCTCCTGTTGGTGTGGGGAGATGAGTGGGTGGCACTGGACTCAGAAACTGAAGTATTTAGGTGGCAGAGGGATTGCACAGGCTGCAGAGGACTCCCTGGCTACCACAAAGCCATGGTGTGGCTTAATACCAACTGATTGAAAGAAAAAAGCCCTCACTCCCCATCACCTGCTGCAAGATGCAGCAGAGCAAACACTGCAGTGCCTGGAGAGAGCAACCCACCAGCACCGCAGCCCTGCTCCCACCCAAGCATCCCACCCGGCTCCCACCCAAAGCATTTCAATCCCAAATGCCAGCAAGAGGGAAACACCACTGTTAGGTGCTAGGGTGCCACTTTGCAGAGACATGGGCCACCCAACCCACGTCCCCTGCCCTCGGGAGCCCTCCCCAACAGCCCAAAAATACCGGTGAGGGCACGGTCCCAGGTCAGCAAACTCCCCCTGGGCCCTGCTGCCTGGAAGATGAGGCAGAGAGCAACAGCAGTGGGGGTGCCCAGGGATGTCCCACAGCTCTGTATAGTCCCCCGTGCCCAGGGAGCCCTGGAGCATTAAACCCAGACTCAGGTTCTGCTGGCCAGAGCTGGCATGTTGGAAATCAAGTTGGTCAGTGTGTGGGGGCTTGTAGGAGGTTTCAATGGGATGTGAGGGATTTGGTAGCCTCTGGGCAATCCCACACAGCGGTCCCAGTTACCTTGTATCCTACATAACAGGACATGGATAAGTATTTTTACAGACAAGTTTCTGCTCTTTAATATATGCAGCTGATCAGGGTTAGTCTTACTGCCATTAGCAACCGAAATCACTCTCAAACTTCCTGCTTCCCCACCCAAGAACAGCAGTTCTTTTCATTCAACATGTAGAAATACCTCCTCGCAGTCTGCTTATTTTTTGATTTATTTTATCTTTTTTGTTGGTACACAGAATCATTTTTCTTTTTTCCACATTTTCTAATGAGTTCTGGCGGTGGGAAGTTGTTTGTAAATCACGCAAGCATTTGTTTTACTGGAAACATCTGCTTTAACACATTCGTCTTGAAAAAACATTTTTTTAAACAAAGGTATTAAGCTGCAATGTAAATTGGGCACATCTGTTTATGAGTCACTGCAATAGCACTGCCTCCAATCCACCAGATCACACAGATCTCCAGGGGCCTGATCCAGCAGAAATTGGAAACTTAGAGCTCACTCTGCTCCCTTTTCCAGCACTATTTCTCATAGAGTATTGCTGACTGATTTAATAAATTAAGGGCACTAAATAGGAAAGACCTATTTAGCACCTGCTAATAGCCTGAAGTACCTGGCTCAGTTCGGCAAGGTACTTCAGCCGGTGCCCAGCTGTACGCATGCCCAAGGACTGATTTCGGTGGCATTATTTGTGCGTTTGGGGACTACCAGACCTTCCTCTGCCTGCAGTCCCGCGCTGCCTCCGTTGTGTTCAGCCATTCAAAGCATTTAGAGAAGCTGAGTGGAAGGAAAGGCATCAGCTGAACCTCTAAGATCAGTACCTGGCCCACAAGCTGGCGCTTCCTCCCTGGAAACCCAACAGTCAGCAGACCTCAGGCAGGAGAAACCACACAGCTTCTTCCTCTAGAAGCTGCAGCAGCTCCCAACACAGCCCTCCCCTCCGGACAGACACCTCCAGCAAACACACCAGGCTCCAGCAGCGACCTACCCAACCTGATGATCGCCGCTGCCCCACATCTGGAAAAAATCGGTGTATTGGTGAGAGCACCCACGGACAGAACGCACATCAGCCACGCGGAGGGGCGAGCCAGCCCTGCATGCAGCCACGTGTTTGCTGCGTGGTGCTGGGCACACCTTGAGCCTCTTTTCGTCTTTGCAACAGCAGAAATAAAGCTACAAGTGCCAGGAACAGAAATCAAATGCGACAGCACATCAGGCGCTCCCTGACAGCAGACACCGAATCACAAGCAAGAGAGTTTGCCCTTGGAAGGGAGGGAAAGGAGAGCATTTCTGCTATAAATGCATTCTTTCACATTCTCTGAGCTTGCCTTAGCAGATGATTTATGTGGACAAGGGAAGAGGAGGAAATACTGCAGGCTGTGTTCTGCTATGATTTTGGGGAGCACACAACTTTTATTTACTTTTTACCAGAACGATCTACACGGAAACCAGAACAGGACGAGCAAATGTACCAAAGCTGCAGAGCAGCCGGTGGAGAGTTATCAGGGAGGCAAAGGATATTACTCAGACTCTGATAATAACCACCAGCTCCCACCTGCCAACTGCAGTCTGCGTAACACAAAAGTCCAAAAACATGCTTCAGCAGATGTCTGACTCCCCAAGCAGGAAGCGTCTCCAGTATCCATGGGACACAAGCAACTCCAAAATAGCTTCAAGCCCAATGATTTTACAGAGACTCAAGATACTGAGTGCATTTGAATTAAAACAGGAAGGGAAAAAATAAAGGATATGTATCACATTGCAGTTGCAATTTACATTTCAGAAATCCTGCTGGGAGTCCTGTGTTGGACCTTAGATGGTGACATACGCCCTGGCAGCCTGTCCAGCTGCCGAAGCAGCCACAGCCTGGAGTGAGCAAGGTCCCACAGCAACCAGCAGTACCTGCCACTGCAGTGCATCCACCCCAGCATGCCTGGTTAGGAGCAACTAATGGCATATCATAAAGCAAGGGAGCAGCCAGCCATAGATAGGATGCAGTGACCCTGGGCACGCAGGGACTTTCAGTATCCAGCAAAGGACAACCAGACAAGGCTTTTTCTCGAAGTAAGGTCTCAGAAAATAAAAGCACTGCTAGCAAGTAACGTCCTCGGGCTGGGTTTGTATTTATGACCCATGCTGGGCGCAGACCCAGCCTCCTGCTGCAGCTGCCCTGTGCAGGGCAACCCATGCGGGAAGCGCCTGGGACAGCAAGATATTGTCAAGAGCTCTAAATACCGCTGAAGACATTTTCTGAAACAACAGAAGCTAGTCAAAATGCCAGATTTCCATTCCCACAGAAAACATGGAATGTGCTACTGCTCCAAAGCAGAACAAAGGCAAAACGTGTCCAAATTTTCTGTTGCTTGAAAAAAAAAAAAAAAAGGCAAGTTGAATTGGGGAGGCCAAAACATACCACTCCAACAAAGTCCAATCAATTCATTTAGATTTCATTTTTCCCGTGGTGTAATTAAAACATAATCTCAAACAAGGACAAAAAGCCACTCTGGAGTGAAAGCTGATGATATTACACATGCCAGTATGGGCAAACAGGCTGTTTCTGCATTTCCCCACTGCAGGAGCAGAGAAAGATGTTTGAATTTATTTCCAAAACAGAAAACCTGTCCAAAACCCCAGCATACTTCACCACATCTCAGTTCCAGCAGAGAGGCATTTTCCAATCAAAGTCTCCCCATCAGAAAACTTCCAGCCTGCCCTAGAAGCACCACGGTGGAAGGTTAAGTTCTGGGGTCAGCCCTTTTTAGCCCAAAGTGAGATATACCATAGACCCACAAGAGCTGGCAAGATTGACAAACCTGGCTTTTGCAATTCAGAAGCACTCAGCTGCGTGAAATTTGTTGATACAGCATAGAGCCATCTGGGTTCTCCTCAGAGCCATGAAAGCCCTGGAAACCACAAGGGCCAGGGATGCGTGGTGAAGGCAGAGCGCAGCCCACCAGCATCCACTGCGTGGGAAGGACCTCTCTCCTCCAGTTCACAGCTCATTTATCTCCCTGTGCGAGGGGTCGGGAAGCTGGTGGAGGTCCATCAGGGAATTGGTGGAGCCAGCGCTTGGACACACCTGGTTCAGTTCATGTTACTACTGGTGTTGGCCCCAGTGAGGACGGCAGATGTGCACGCACAGGTCACAGCTAATGCAGAACAGTTGAAGAGAGCTTCCTCCTGACGAATGATGAATTCCCCCGTTTCTGAAGCGCACTGAAAGTGAACAGAGCAGTGTTGACTCAGTAACCGATCGTGTCCTGGTAATACACGAACTGACGAGTGATTTGCAGTCCAGACCCAAATGCAAGCTATTTTTACTTGCAATTACAGCAAGACAAGGGTTGGGGAGAAGAGAGAAAGAGACATGAATTTCATGAAACATGAAAACACCAAGTCCTGGGAGATTTCTCTGGAGGAGCATCCCTCTCCCTCTCTCCTTTATCTTTTCAGCAAGGGCTAAAAAGACAGGCTCCTTCCAGGCCAGGTTTGTGTTTCCAGCTGCTGGCATAGAGAGTATCAACCACCAGTGCCAGGTGCTCGGATCAGGTCCATGTACATGCACTTGTATTCATAGAAAAATGTAAAAAACAGTTTTCTAGAGTGCAATGCTCCGTCTGCATCTATCCTAACCTGATGGATCTCGGATAAGGAAATCACTACCGTGTAGGCTCTCACTCAGCCACATCTAAGTAAACACCAGCTCCGCAGAGCCTTCACTTGCTGCCATAATGCAATGCTGCAGCTTGCACTGCTAAGTCATTGGCGTGATATCCCATGTAAAAATACATATTTGTTCAAGTTCAATGAAGGGAACCAAGATGCCAGGATTTTTCAGGCAGTCTTGAGAGTTTCAGCATTTCCCATCTTCTTCCCTTTAGGGCTCAAAGGTACTGTGAAAGTTGTACACAAGTTTTCTAGTAAGAGCTGACTTCCACGGTCCACCTGAAACAACATCTATCCTCTTGGACATCTCTCTCAGGCCGAGATGATTGACAGCAATGCAACAGCCCCAGCTGAGAGCCCAGGACCCTCTCAGACCCTTTCGATGAGACAGGGTCACCTGGACCAATGTTAGTTGTGTTTGCAGTTTTTGCACAGTTTCCCCAAGATGTGTTCCAGGCAGATGCATGTCAATGCCATCCTAAGCCAAGCTTTGTTTAGGAGTCCTTGATGGATCTTAGTTCCATGAGCTTCCCTTCTTGTGTTCTCGACTCCATACAACCTCCGGGTGTCCCTGCTGCACGATGTCCTTCACATTCAGTACTCGTTGCCTGAAGTCCAGTCCCCAGCATTACAGTGGCATGCTCCAAAGGATCCCAGTGTTGCCAACCCAGTCGTGCTTTCAACCAGTGGCTGTGGTTTGTTTCCACATGCCACCGTTTTGCAGCACTGCAGCCACAAATCAGCTGCAGTGTTGTCCCATGCCTACTCTCCTCCGGCGGTACTCCGGTGGTCAAAGAAACCCGGCCATTGAGGTATAACCAGAAGCAACAAATTGCAATGTGATCACAAGGATGAGATAACAAGGGCACCCACCTTTGCTCCGTATCAGGGCTGAAGACAATGCAGTGAGGTGTGCTTACGTAGAAGTCCACAAGAAAAGGACATAGGCTGTGCCAGCCTGTCCTGGATTGCAGAGGAGTGGAAACACTGCCAGTAATGAAAGCAGCTCTTCTTCACGCAGGACACGTCCAACATTTTCTGAGACCACGAGCCCCAGCAGACACAGGGCAGGACAGGGATGTGGGACAGCCCAGCCCAACACACACAGGACATTTGTGGGATGTTTTATGGCTGAGGGCAGCACACCGACACAAGCGCCGGGCACACGCAGCAGCTGGCACAGCTGGGACATGCTCTGGGGCAGGAGCCCTCTCCCGCCACACCAGGAAGGGCTGCTCGCTACAGACTCATTTATTACATCACTGTAATCACTCTTATCAGCTTACCTGCAGTAGGGCATTAGTAAAAGCCAAGCCACTCATGAAAGGGGCACCCTCTCCTATGTGAAAAGTCAATCAACACGTTGTATTGTTATCAGGCTTGCAGACAAACCTCTCTTTGTATGGCAAACAGGCACAGATACGAAGCCCTGACTATCAGTGTAAGGTTATCTTGTCAGTCCATTAGCAAGTACCACCTGCTCTGCTTCTGTCTGAAATATCCCTTTATTGTCGTCCCTTAAAAAGAAATCCATCTAAACTATTTCGTCTCTCCCTGAAGAAAAACAGCACAGAAAGAAGTTTGTATTGAGTCAGGAACTGTGTTTCCCAGCTTCAGAAGAACTCATGCATTTTCAAGCCACAGAAAAACAGATTCATCATTCTTTAAAGATAAATATGACTATCACTATTGCAACTGGGCAGATCTTTGCATACTTGAAATTGTTTTGATGCGTTCAGTCATGTATAACGTTGCACTCAGTAACACTTTAAAGATACATCAGCTCCCAAATTACACTGTTGAAAAATGTCTCCTTAGACACTCTGGCACAACACAAACTGTTACTCAAACTTGCAATCTATGTTTAAGCCTGAATAGAGGGAAAACCTTTTGCCAGAAGAGTAGCATTACAAACTACTGGGACTAAAAAGCAACCACGGATTTACAAAGACTTGTGCGTTTGTATGGTGTAAGAGCAGCAAATCATCTCACCTGACCTTGGGTATATCTCAAACTGTTAGATTTCACCCGGTCACCATATACTGAGGCCAGGAACCAGACTTGTCTGCATTGATTTGAGATTCCAAAAGTATTTAGACCAATTTCCTCTCACATCGTGAATGTGATGCATTTGATTTACGGCTACACAACTATCAAGGATTTAAATGTCCTGCACTGATCCTGCTTTAAAAAACCTGGTACATTATTCTTCACTTTTGGTCAAAGGGGACCAAGGAAGTGGAAACCAGCTCCTAAAAACGCAACATACAAATGCCTCAGTCAGATTTAGACCTGCTACCACTACACTGAAAATATTTTTAAAAAATACAACTCAAGACCAGAAAAGTAAGAACATGGGATTAACATACCCAGTGGATTTACTTACTGATTTCATAGATGTTTTTGTATATATACAGCACTTTGCAAAGTGCATACTTATACTAATACACGAACTTTCTAGTTTTTCAGCTGTGGACTTAGCATTGCTTTGGAGGAACTCTCAGCATAAAAGTTAAAAGCAACCTTTAAAATATACACATTTTATATCCTGTGAGGCCTGAAACAGTCACACCATCACAAACAGCCATCTGAAGGGTCCTATAAACAAGCGCATCTCTGAAAGCCACCAATAATTTACCCAGTCTGTCAATTAAAAACTAAAAACCAAAAAAATGTTGTTGATTTCAAAAGTGAATTAGTGAACTTGATACTCAGTTACAGTTTCAGCCAACTGCTTTGCGTGACCCCCCTCTCTATCTTCTTGCTTATATTTGAACAGCGACAAAGAATTCTTGACTTCCAACCAAATTTTCATTAATAGGAGAAATTTCAACAAACACAAACACTTGAAATAGAAAAGCAATAATCAAGCTATTGCACTGTTTTATTTGGTACAATTCCAGCTCTTCCATCAGGATAATCTAGCTGACATTCGGCCTTGTCGGATTTTTGCCCTGGGACAGGATGAATGTCTTGTAAAACAGCATGTTTCTGCTATCCTTGCTTCAGTCAAGCATTCAACAGCACCGTCTTTGGAAAAAAAAAAAAGTTGCTGCTACAAAAAATACAGTTAAAAGTCCTAACGCTTTTATTAGAACAGGAAAAAAATAAATAGCAGAAGGATACTGCTTCAAACCAGAGCAGCTCACCTAGTCACAGGGGACAAGGACGGGGCACCTCTGCTGAAGGTGGGGCAGAGCCCCGCACAGTAAGTGGGTCCTGCGACAGATCTTCCTGCTGTACAGCAGGAAGGCACAACAGCCGCGTGTCCCCACACTGTCAGCAGAATCCACACAGACAGGGACGTTTTCCACCTGCTGAAGGAGTATTTTCAAGCAAATTGGGTATTTCAAAACGTGTCTCTCAGCAGACAGATAAACATCCAAATGAACTGAGTGTCCAGGCTCGGCACTAAATCAGGCAGAGCAGCATCAGCAGATACTTGCAGCTCAGATACGGGCACCCTGAAGGCATTTACAGAGAAACAATCGCCATAATAAAGAATCCGAAGAGGTGATCTTGTAAATATTTTAAATGCCGCTGGGCTGCCTCCAAACACAAGCAGTGAGAGAGCCCCAGCAGATGCCCGCGCACTCACAGCACCCTTGGTGCATCCACCACGCTGTCCTGTTACATGCAGATACACCCGCCAAGCAGCAAAGGTGGCCAAAAAGCCTGAGGACAACCATTTTCCAGCATGAATACCCACTTCTAGAGGAAGCCTTCCCACAGGAATGGGCTGTAGAAACCACGAGGGCTGCAAACAAACTGACCCTGCCTGGCCTCTAGTGCTGCCACTGCCCGGCACCCACACCCCCCTCTCTGACCACAAACAAGCAGCCTGCTGCTCTTCATGGAAAAGAAATTCAGATGCCGTGGCAGCAGCAGCATCTCCTGTTCCCTGCCACAGCCTGGGGATAGAAGGAGCTCAGATTCCCAGGATGTCCAGAAACAAAACCGGGAGAAAATGGGGGTAATGAGAGGAACACAACCAAAGAAATTTGTCAAGACTTCCTGAGATGACCCAGCCTAGAGGACACATCAGTGGCTAAACAAGGCAGAAGCTATTAAAGTTACAGAACTTGGAAAAGCAAGGGACACCTGGTGCTGATCCTGACTTTCATCCAGCACCCAGGTACAGCATGCGCGGACTGCTGGAAAACCACACAGCCAGCTTGGCTGGGCAGCAGAAGCCGCAGCAGAAAGCAGGGTGCAGAAACAAGGTGCTTTCTGAGCACCGCGCCAGCAATGGGGCTCAAGCTGCAAATTCCCTCTGCCCTTATAAATAACCAAGGGAGATGAGAAAGGCAACACTCCCTGCTGTCCAACCTGCACGAACAGCCAGGCAGGGGAGCTGTTTTACACACACACACTGCCAAGCCATCTTTATATATCTTTATTGCATACATCTATCCTTATACATCTCATGGGATGAGGCCAACTTCCCTTCCCAGGATAAACTATTTCTGCTTAATTCTGCCAAATCCATCTGTTCCCAAGACAACTTTTGTTACTGCCTAACACAGATATTTTGGAAGGGTAAATCTTCCCCTTTTCCCCTGACCCCAGCTGCTGGACTGCTCAGGATGCTCCCGGGTGATGCTCCTGCCACTAAAGGCACCGTTTCCATCCCAACAAACTCCCCAATAGCCTACAAGCTGCCCAGGGCACTGCATCCACTGCCACCTTTGCAAACCACCTGAAAAGGCTGCACCTCCTCTCCCACAGCCCCTGCTAAAGCCATTCGGCACAGGAGCGTCTCCAGCACCCATGTTTTATTTTCAGGCTTCCTGGCAACCGGCTTGTCAGTTATAAGTGGCATCTTGAGTGAGAACGCCGGAGGTGAGCTAATTAGCGGGTGGCTGTCTCGAGCAGCAGCGAAGCGCCAGCTTCCCCAGGCTCTGTTTGCTTTGGGTACGTGGTGTAGGCTGACTGATCTCAGCAGTGTGCGAGGACATGTTTGTATCATAGATTCTGGAATGCATTTGCACTGACTCGCAATTTGGGGGAAAATACTATAATTTATTCGCTGGCATGATTTGCCATTGGTGTGGCATAAATATATGCGTGCGTATGTACACATCTCTATTTTTGGAGCTCCGCGCACAGGGTGCCAGTTCCACGGTTACTCCATTGACAAACAGGAAGCGCTCTTCACTGAGCTGGAAGGCTTTCAATCCTCCTCTTATTGTAAACATTATCTGCCTTCAAAATCCTTAATGTGTTGCAGATGTGACAAACAATAAAAGACCTATCATAAAAAAAGTCTGCCATCTCCATGTTTCCCACTGGGGCAACATAATAATGAATTTATTAGCATATAGCGCTCACCAGCATATGTTTATAGTCACTCACAAACTTTTGACTTGACAGTTTACAAGTATGTTTAAATCATTAAAGTTTAAGTTGACTGTCCAGTTATTACAGGGTCATTATAAATAGGAAACAAAGGTTACATTTTATACAACAGGCGATAAATCAAAACTAGTCTGTATTCAAGACTGACTTTTTTTTTTTCCTCCTTTTGCTCTTTTTTAGTTTTCACATTTTTCCAACCCTTCGGAGGGACACCTCGCTGAGGCCACCACCGAGCAGCTGTTTGCAGTTATTACCCGGCAGGACCGGCGGCACCCGTGCCGGGGAGCGGGAGAAAGTCTGACTGCCAGGACAGACGCACTATCCAAACGACCTGCCTTCTGGGTGAGACAGTGCTGAGCTTTCCCATGCAAAGGCCGCAGCAAACTGACAACTTTTTCATTCTACCATCAGGCAGACCCGGTGCCTGCCTGCGCTCAGCTGGAGTCCCCCACCTCTCCTGCTCCCCGTGTCACCGACAGGATACAGTGGGATGCACATCCTTTCGCACTCCACTTTGCTGCAAAGATTCGGTGGCAGCATGATGTTTATGTGCCTCGTTAAAGCCTTTATCTTATAGAGTGATCCCATTACAAATGAGATTTTAAGGCAGGGCCAAGAACCCGGGGCACATGGCCCAGACGCGGTCCACAACCTCACTTCACAGGACCACATGATTTTTATCCTGTTACCCTTGGATAAGAGGACGACGCACGCTGCAGAGCTGCCTGCCAAGTCCATCTGTACAGCACAGTCAACCCTTAGCGAGGGAGGAGTTCTCTGCTGCTATCACAGGGCCAGGGATATTTCCTCTTGAGCTGAACCAGACCTCTAAGAAAAAGAAAGCAAAGCACCCAGATGCATTCCCCAACAGCAAACCTGAGGACCAGCAGGGAAACATGCTCGAAGGGGGTTTGCATGTTTGGTCACCACGCTAGGACACATGCACTGCTGGCCATCCAGCCGCCTCGCTGCCTGAGCACTGCATAGCATCCAGCGTGTGATAAAAGCAGGGAACCGTCAGCGGCTCAATCCCAGCCGCTCCCAGTCCTTTGTGTCTCTATTACAGGGTAACCACCTTGGGAAAGAGGGAGATAAAGCCAGGCTAAATGTAAAAGTTTGTTTCACAAAGTATTTCCAGATTTCAAAGCCTGGCATCATTTCAAATCGGCTTGCTAACCTAAAATTTAGAATTTGTGGAACAGGGGGAAACGTGGAATGGTTTCTGGTCCCTTTTATTTTCTTATGTACTTATGATATGATGGAAAAAATTAATTGAAAAATACACTTTTCAAAGTGAAAAGAAATATTCTCAAAATGTTGAAAGTGCTTATTTCCACACCATCAGCAACTTTTCCTGGGCTTGTTTCCAACATAAAACTTGAACAGAGTCACAATTTATATCCAATACCAACCAAATATGATTCTGCCACTGTCAGATCAACTTGCCTTTCTGCTCTAAGACAAAACACACACACACAAAATAGCATGCTCAGCTGAGGAAGATCCAGAAAGTCTCTCTGGCCACCACGATGGCACAGCACATGTCCTCCAAGGCCAGCTAGCGCCTAAAAGCTGTGCTGGTCAAACCCAGTGCTCTTAGCAGCCTGAGAGGCTTAACCTGACGAGAAGACAATGCCCCAAGCCACTGCTGCTTTTTCACTGTGTAAAGTTAATGTTTACCCAATCTGTAGCAAAGTCAGCAGCAAACACCCTCCAGCAGAGCAGTACAGGGAGGATAAGCCCTCTTTTCATGTAACATGTTCACATACCACAGTGACAAGAGAGGTCTAAATTGCTAGTCAGGCAGGTTATCTGGGAGATCAATACGGTGATTAAACTAGCCTAGAGAGATAGAAGAAGGCAGAAAGGATTATATACACAGCTTCAGAGATCACCGATGATATTATAAGGAAAGCTATAAGAGGAAATTAGAAACACGTTAAAATAGCATAAACGTGTGACACAAAGATCATGGAAAATGAAACACGTATCTCTGCTCTCAACTCAGAACAATGTGGATCACCTGCATTTCCTTAACATACACTTTGATATTTAGTTCTTGGATGAAAGAAAGGACATTTTATCCTTCTCCGAATTACATATTTCTCTTTCAGACCTGGATTGGAGGACTTAAAAAGCCTTTTCCTTCCCTTAACCAATATTTGAATATATGTATTTTATATATTTTACATAATGTGTCAATAATCTTTGATATGAAACTGGCATTTAATATTTCAGCTCTCACTTCATTAAGGATATTTTAATTATCCCAGACCAATGGAAGGGAATTTATAAACATCTGTGCTTCGTTTAAGAGCCCAAATTTGCCTCTTAAACTTCAAAGCAGTAAAGCTGATTTTATCCAGGTTCAGTTGTCTGGTCTCTCGAAGAGCAAAGCGCAGCGCTGGAACCAGCATTAATTGGACCAAACCCCCAGCCGCAGACCCGCGTTCAGCAGACACCACACATCCACAGTGGACGTGGCCTCAAGCAGCCTGGTCTTGCTCATGTGAGCACAACAGACGGTGCTGCTGAGCTCCACGGAGTCAGGAGGAGGACAGCAGCAGTTAGGGGGTCGGGGAGAAGGCACACACCAACAGATTTGTGACTCCCCAAGTAGCAAATGGACCTTGACTTCCTCGTCCCAATGGGTGACCGGGTGATCTTACTAATAATGACCTTACTAATAATATGGCTGACCTTACTAATAATGTAGCCTTGAAGCATCAGGATGCTTTGTAGCCATCTTCAAAGCAACCAAAGACATGAATCATACTGACAGTCAATGCAATTTTAGGCTCCTGAGTACCTAAATCACTTCTGAAAAATGAAGCTGAGTTCTTTTTTTGTTTGTTTTTTTTCCCATTTGTTTTTAAATTACCCTAAGTCTCTAAACCCTACATCAGAAACAACCAAGATGTTTTGCTGCAGCCGAGCCATCTTTACTGATTTTCTGAAGCCCTCCACAAAGCAGAGAAGCTCACCTTTAAACTCACAAGCGTGGGCAGCAGAGGGAATGAGAGAAGAAGGTGACTGATACCTACAGCCAGGCTGCCCTCAACACACCCCTGCAAAACCCACCTGGAAAAGCAACCGCATTACTTTTCTAGCTGCTGCCTCAGCAGCACTTAGGCTAGCCAGCAGGACGCTGAGTGCAAACAGCCTCTGGGCCATGGCAGTGGAAAGCTGAGCAGCTCCTCGTGCCGTCACCCAGACTTACAACCCCCAGAGGGACAGCCGCTGCAGGACCACCATCCCCATCACCTGCTAAGAACCGGAGCTGGTTCCTCACTCGCAGCTCTCCGTCCCCAGAGCCTCTGCTGCAGTCATCTTCATCATCGCAGTCTCCGCTCTCCTCCTCCTCCTCCGTGGTTTTGCCCATGGCTTTTTGGCGGGGCAGAGCCATCCCTTTGAGCAGCTGAAAGACAGGATGTGACAGTCATTTAACAGCTTCTGCCACCCTCCCCACCTCTTCATCTCACGCTTGCAGAGGGATTGGGTGACAAGAAGGGGACAGGACTGGGTGAAGCCACAATGGTGAGCCAGTGCATGCCTTGTATCAAAGCACTGAAGAGCTCAGGTTCATTCATGGACAAAACCACACACAAAACCTCGGTGGAAGAAACAGGAGGAGGAAACAAAACCACACTGAGTATCTCTGATCCTTGGCTTTTCCCCAGTGAGCCTCGCACCAGAGGCTGGAGGACATCTACCAGCCACCGAAGCCCTGGGGTCAGCAGCCAAACGCATTTCCAGAGTTGAGCCAGATTGAGTCCTGCTGTCACGACAAAAACTAGTGGCAAGATGAAGCTCTTCTTTTCCCCTGGAAGTTGGACACAGAAGCAACGGTGCAGCTGAGCCGCAGTCAGCGGTGAAGGGCAAGCAGAAGCAAGCATCCTTCACCCACTCACATACAGGGAGCAGCTGAACTCAGCCCCGGGCTTCGTTACTGCTATGCCACCATGGGTCTTCGTGTTGTCAATTCGATATAAGGCAATCTTTTGGAAGACAACACTGCGTGGCTGTCATGGATTATCACCTATCTGAGAAGTAACACGTGTGAAAAGAAATGACAGATCTCTCCGATCCGTATGGTGCCCCACAAAAATAACCTAAAAATCTCCTTCTTTACTCTTGAAGTACAGAGGATGCTAGTCTAAGTTTTTGGGATCTGCAAGAAAAGAGCAGCTCAGAAAATCAAGCCCACCACTTCCAGAGAAGACTTAGACTGACGGACCACTCATTCAGTCCTTTGGCAGAGCATGAAGTGGACATGAGAAAATAAAACAAAGAGCTGCTCTCAATCTCAGCTAGAAGTACTGGCCCAGTAACGACCTCAACATTTCCAGGGGCACTGACACCACTTTGGGCAACCAGGACAGCTCCATACATCACGAATCCTACCACAGTGGTTCAAAGAGCCCTTGTCCTGGCATAGCCCTGCCTAAGGCAGTCAGCACAGTGATGACGGGAGCACCTACAAACATCCTCCCCCACGGCCAGGCTTTTCTTCCAAACCTCTCACATTTCCTGATGTGTTTTTGAAGATGCTCGTAGAGATGAGCTTTCTAACAGCAGTGGATTAAGGCAGGGTTTAACTTTGCTAGGCAAAGCAAAGCAGTGACAGAATCTGTAATCCACACAAAGCAACTCTGGTATTTTCAAGCAGAAAAACAGTTCCAGTGCTTTAAAGTCAAGTCCTAACTAATCATGACAGGTTGCACATCACTGAGATGAAGATTTGAATACCTCCACTGAATGCAGGGTCAGGACTGCTTTCAAACACGGGTGGGAGATCTCAATGCTGCCCCTTCACGGTGCATGGTAGGATTAGACACGTCTTTAAGATACTGGCTTCCTCTTCCCACTGACTTTTCTGATTATGCTATTGCTGAAAGAACCCAGCTATTTCATCATAAACCCAGCTTCGCTTTGAAAGTGTGAGTCAGCCCATTAATATATGCTGAAAATTTCTATCACTACCACTACACTGCTAAAAGCCTTCTTGAATTTAATCTCAGTATTAAGAAAAATAACGAAAAGGATAAGTAACAGAAGATATTGCAAAATGGGAGCCTTCTGCTTACTTCAGGGGTTTAGTTGTTTCCATCTATTGCAGCAATATGCGTGCCTTTCAAGGCATTTTTTAATATCTGGAATCTAGGTTATATTTTTAAACTATTAGGCTAGCCTTAGAAAACAGTTCCTAAAATATTTAGCTGCTGAAGTTTATACAGCCTTGGAGGAATGCTTTCAGCATCTGGCTCTCTGTCCACGGCAATGTCCACATACCTTATTGTTTATATTAAGAGTAGCATAGCATAATGAAAAACAAATGGCTCGACGTGAGACCACTTCGGTTTTCCTGGCCATGCTGTCTGTGCGCGCCGTGCCCTGCGGGCAGAAGCAACGCGGCAAACCTCTCCTTCGGGCGTGCAGCAGTCTGCCCTGTGCCACAGCCGTGCTTTTATGAACGGAAGACAAAAGGACACTGCAAGAAAAGGCAGTGGTGGTGTGGGGGGGTGTTCCCTGATGCATTTCTCCCCTCCCCAAAAGCTCAGGGCTGGGTGATAAAGACCCACACAGGTCCGCGGCAGGGAGCAACCGAGGACAAGGACACCCCAGCATCACCATAAGCATTTTGGCAACTGCAGCATTAACCTGATGTTTCTTCTCAGAGCAAGCAGCAGTCCGGCCGTGCCCACACACCCTGAACCAGAGATGGCCTGGCTCCACACCCGCGTTAGGAGGTAAAATGCAGCTCATCCCCCCGAAACTCAGGGAAGCTCGGGGGATGAGTTTCCATGGCCTTCAACAGGCTTTGGCTCAGAATGTCCAACTCACTCTTCAGGAGCTTTATTTTATTTAGATATTTACAGGCCTTTCCCAGAATATTGCATGACCACAAAAAAAAAAGCAAAGCAAATGCAGAGCTGGGCGTAGCGCGGGGCAGACCTCACACAAACCAAACACGGCAACTGCACAGGCCTTATCACTCCTTGCATTTCTCTCTTCCAAACTAAGCCCCCAGTGTTTATGAAATGTTTTTAGGGGAAATCGTGCTCAAAGGCACGTCGTGCACTGGCTCTTGCTGCAGAGCCTGGTGTTTCTCACATGCCATGGCACCGCGAGACCTGTGCCCCACTCCTGGCAGCGACGCCTGGTCAGCCCTCCCGCAGGCTGCAGCAGCGCTGCCCCCCCCGGTTACCGCACACCTTTTGGGCAAGGACATCGAGCCCGAATGTCAAAGGGGGACCAAGAAGCACCATGGTTCGTGCAGCCACATGCCACGGACAGACAACGCCTGTCAAATCCTGCAACACATCTTTACACTGTAAATAAGGAATTCAGCAATAAGTAAGCTCACTGTAAATAAGGACTTGGTAAATGACAGAGCTAACAGCATTCCTCAGAGCAGTCTATCAGCTGAAAATATTATGAGGGTGTCCCATACCAGTTAGGGCTCATTGCCCCAGCACACAACCATTAAAAAAGAACACACAAAAAAGCCCCTTACGGACCAAGGGAACTGCAACCATGCGGCTACAGGATGCTCACTTCTGCATCTGAGGCATGGAGCAAAACAGCAGGGACCTCACCGTACATGTCAGCAGCATAACTTTCATTACTCACATGAAACAGCAGAGGCCTAAGGAACTTTCTAGCAGAGAGAATTAAGTTCTGGGATATTTTCAGATTTAATAAGCTTAGCGGGAGGGGTGGAGGAGGTCGGGGGGGGGAACCAGAATTTTTCAATTGTTTGTTTTCAAACACTGAAATTACTGAGCATTTCTTGTATTACTTTTTTTTTTTTTTTGGCATGCTATAAATTTGCAGCTTAATTTCTCAGCCTTTGTAGCCATAATAAAACGGGAACTTTCTGAAAAATGCCACACGGGCCTCACTGGCTGCATGTCCCTGCGCAGTGGTTGGCGGCCACCCCGCGCTGCTCCTTCCTCCACGCGGCACAGCCGGGAAGCGGGTGCAGAGGGAGCAAACATGAAACACGAGCACAGCCCTGGAGCCCTCTGAGCATGAATGTAACCAGAGCCCCTCTACACACCACAAACCAGGGTTACCACTCACAGGACTCCAGTGAAGCCCCAGCTTTTAGCCTGGCTTTATCTGAAACAGTCAGTGCAGTCTACAGCAACACCTGGAGAAAGTGCAGTATCCTCAGCCACGGGGAAGGGAAGGTGCGGATGTGGCCAATGCAAGCTGACGGTGGTGTGCAATGGGCACGGTGATGCTTGCAGGCATCGAGACATCCTCAGCCCTGCAAACCTGCCTGGGCATCAGCACGCGCCTTCACTGTCTCAGCCAACACCTTTCCTCTAGGAGAGGGGATGCGCTGCAGCAAAACATGACTAGGAAAAACGCTTCAGGAAATAAAATGGTACAGAAGAGAAGATGATCCAGGGAAGCAGTGAAAAATGAGAGGCAAAGGAGGTTTGCTTTTGCTGAAAGGCCACCCCCAAGCAGCCAAATTAGATGTAATGACTCCCATGCAGGCCTTGTTTGCCATGAAGCTACAGCCAGAGCCACAGCCACAGCCACGCTCAACTACCATTACACAACCTCCGCCATGGTCTGCATGCTTTATGAAATTATATTCAGTGGACTGAACATAGCTTCTCCATCCTTAAATAGCAACTGGAGCTGACTACTACCCTAACATTACAGTTTATTCATGTCCTGTGGTTTAAAGCCTATAGTAAGAGGCAGGAAAATACATAGTCCAGTGATCACTAAAGTAGTATGTAACAGTGAGATAGCTTTAACTTAATCACAATTCACCCAGCTGCAAGAGTTTACAATCATATCTGCTCTTCTTTGCTAAACCATAATGGCAAAAATACACTATAATGTATCCAACGTAAACGAGAGAGCTAATTGTGGGAGTCTGCGCGCATGCACATGTCTCAGAGGTGTCTGCGGGGCATTCATCTCCCATCTGCACAGTAACCACGGAAAGAAACACGTGGGCCACATCCTTTGCTCCTGACTACGAGTTCCACCAGCTCAGACGTGCATCAGTTTTACTTCCAAGCTCACGCTTTTAAATCATGCCCCCACCCTGGACATAAGGGCACTGGCACAAGGGATGCCGGGCAGTCCCAGCTGGTTTCCATATAAATATTTGTTCCTTGGCTTGTCCTGTGGTCTCCCTGAAGCTCAAAAAACAAACCAGATCAGAACAGTGTGCCGAGCATTTCTGCAAGGAAAGCTCCCTGGGGCGTCCCAGCATGATTTATACAATTATTCATAACCATACAGTGACCAGACAAAAACAGATGCAGCAACGCAGGGTAATGACTCAGCTGGATTTGGACGGGCCACCGTATGTTGAAATCTTTATAACTCCTCATTCTTAACAACCACTTCACTCAGAGCTCACCATCCCACCAGCCCACTGAGCCACCTGGTCTTGTTTTTCCAATTTTAACATAAACAGTGAGAGCTGCAACATACTTTTTATCATTAATCTCCCGTCTCCAAAAAGGAATCAACATTGTGTTCCTTGGACTGTAGTTTAATAGCCGTTTTCTCATTTTGGAAACTATGCTCACAGTATTGCAAATATCAATTTGAGCAATACCAAAATTGTGCCCACAAATTCAGATAAAATATCGGCACTGAGATACAAGCACTGTGCTCCTTTAGGGCAGAAATCATCCCTTTCAACATACTTCAAAAATATGTAAAGTAAATAGAACAGCCAAACAGATTATTACGGGGAATAGAAGACTTTTAGAAAAACATTTAATTCCTTCATAAGTTTAGGGGGGAAGTCTGATTGATATTTGTAATCTTTTGGTGGACAGAGCTGTCATTTAATTTAGCTTGCATGACTGAAAAAATTTAATAAAAGTGTTCCACTGAGTTTTACTGAAATTCTTCGCATGTTTTTAGTAAGCCTCTGGAATACGATCAAACCTAAAAAGCTGGAGAGGATGGAGACTGATCTTGCAGCTAAAATAATATTCAGAATTGCAATATACATTTAATAATCGAGCATCCACATCCAGAGTGCTGTATTGCAGAAAATCTCTGGATGTCCAGCTACGTACCGCTTCGCATCATGAAGAGGACCCCAGGAACCAAACCCAGCAGTGAAAGCCAACCTCTGGCTCTGCTAGAAACCTTTCAGAAACTCGACTCAAGCCACCAACTCAGGACTGCCCGCAAAATTTTGGATGCCATCCTTCAGGAGCCTTGGTAAGAAAGAGTGTTGAAGGAGCAACGCTGTTCTTTCTCCTCGCATTATGTAAGTCGCCTACTCCGACCACATGCTTTCCGACACCCAACACAAAGGCCACCATACTTCCGTACTTCCCACACAACCCCTGAGATTCCCAGTAGGTCAGGTTTTTCCATTTTAAATTCCAGTCTGCTGAAAACATTGTTGGGGGGGGGGGGGGAGGAAAGGGGATATATCTTATAGCCAATCCTAACCTTTAAATTTGCAACACTGAATAATTTATGGGTGGCTTTTAAATCAGGGCAGCATCATGGGAAAAGTGCAGATTTTCACACGATACTGTTCCCTGTTAACAGCTCATTACAATGTACAGAAGTATATTCCCATTATGAAATACAGCTGGGGCTGTTTTGCTTACGAAGGTCATTATCTGATCACAAGCGAGAATCAAGGCAAGGAACCCATTTTAAAAGCCTAAAGTTGTGGACTTTCCAAAAACTCATGTGTTTTGAATTTTGTGGCCTGATCACGCACAAGCATGCAACAGGGAGAATCGATTCTCTCCACTTCCTTTGCTTATTAGCCCTAGAAATAGCATGGAAAAAATTATCTTTTATTAGCAAATATTTTCTTTATTATTTAACCAACCCTCATCATTGGATGCGTTGATGCCCTCCCCTCTGCTTTCCTATTTCCCAGCTCCGTTCCTTTCCATCCCTTCTGTGGACAGGCTGCCTTGGCAGCACAGGAGCATGCACAAGCCGAAACTCGATGCGACATCAATAGCATCAATTTTACTTGCTTCTTTCTGAGCTCTAGAGAGCTTTCTCTGTCTTGGACAGCAACAAAACACAACGCGTATTACAGAAAAACTCAATGTTCCCTGGCACCAAGTACCAAATGCCACTAAAAATAAGGGAATTTAAAGCTTTGTAAATTGTAAATACCAGGATCCGTACTTCTGCCCTGCAAGATTGAGTGCATGCGTGCACGCACAAACAGGCATCGCTGCCCTTTCAACAACATTAGCCCACGGACAGAAGAGCCCATTTCAGCAGCAGGACAGTCAAACTGGCGGTTTTGTTATGGCCCTGCTGGTTGGATACACCTTGGCAGTGCGGATGAGGCAGAGAAGAAACCTGTTCCTAATTGTACTCCTATTTCAAGCTCAGCACAACAAGGAGCAATTGCTAATCAAATGTTAATAAACTGGAGGTAGGCTTTGGACCTGGAAAAGCCATTTTCAGTGCTTAGAAAAACAATGCGTTGGGCATGTCAGCTGTTTTATCAGCTGCTTGAAAAGCAAATTCTGCACTTCCCTGTGCTGCCTGCTTCAAACCACCTCAGGTTTTGCACTGCTGAAGCAATACTCAGCAAACCAGGTCCCAGCCAGCACCACACTCCTCCTCAGGGCAAGGGGGGCTCAGAGTCTGTATCATGCTCTCCAGACACAGAAGTATTTTACTCTACTTTTAGTAGGCCCCTCAAAATGCTGTTTCCTGGAATAGGAAGAATTCCCCGCCACGCTCACCTTGGGTCCACCAGCACAGCAGGACCCCCTTTACTACCTTCACAGGCCCCAGAGAAGACACTCAGCTGTCAGTAAATCAGGTTTTCTGGTCACTCTCCTGATAGCACCAAGAAGCTGGTGACAGCACTGAATTATTGGCCAAAGGGTTGCCCTACTTTATGGATCATCAGCTTAACTTTAGATTAGCTATCAAAACTGACAATATCCCTATGGGTAAAAGAAGACAGATAAAGACCCCTAAACGCTGGCAGTAATTAAAATGAGTCCACACTGGACAGTAAATCTCTGTCAGCAGCAGAAGGGGCTGCCAAGCCGTTATGAATTGCTGCAGCTTGGTGACTGCTGGCCGGTGCCCGGGACAGGATGCTCCTGCAGGCGCGGAGGTTTAAGCCCTCCCTGGCACCAGGACGGGCTCCTGCCTGCTTCTCCCTCAGTACGGGAGGTGTCACTTCCCTGGCCCCAACGAATGCTCGTTCATCACAGGGCACACACGAAAAAGAGATTACCCGGGCTTTACGATCAGCTCATTCGCCTTATAGGCAGTTCCTTCCCCACGCAGCTATTTATGGCTTGTTTTTGTGCAGCAGTCAGAAGGACCAGAACAGCACAATGCCAAGCGGGGCCGTGGGGTCCAGCCCAGCCCGCTGAGGACCTGGGGACTCCCCACCTGCTCCCAGCTTGTGCCCTGAGCCCCACATCGATGCCAACGCTGCAGAAATGCTCCGTGTGAGATGCTGCTGCTGTTCCTTCTTCTCCTTTGTGTTCCTGATCACAAACCATCACTTCACCATCCCTTCCTTCAGACCTCCTTCCACCCCCATTAAACATAGGTCTCTTTCAAACTCCAAAACTAATCACTAACTTCAACACAGTCGCATCAGGTAGTAGATAATGTTTCAGCACCTTGTTGGAGTCTGTCTGAATCTTCTCCTGCCAGAATAGGACTCCTACAAGTTAGCAGTTCTCTAGAACTAAGGTAAGAATGAGGCTTTTTTTTTTTTTTCTGCAGAAAAAGCAAACCAACAACACAAAAACACTGCAGCTCTTCTTCGCTTTGCTGGGCTGACCTGCATCATTTGCTCAGTCTCTGCTACAGGGCCCATATCTGCTCCAGATTTGGTGCCACTTGTACCAAAGCGCCTCCTGCTACATCACTGGTTCACTGAGCACATTTGGTGCACAACCCAGGTGAACATTTGTGCTGACAACACCTGTATCTGGGTAAATGGGAGCAGAACACCACATTAATCCCACAGGTGGACTGTTAAACCTGCGTGAGGGAAAGAGCTGGTATCTCAAGAGCACTGCAGTGGGCTTTCAGACTGCCTGGAAGAATGAAAGGGGGTCACAGAGTGATGTCCCCAGCAGGCAGATACCCATCTATGCCTGGTAAGGGATTGCTCACCCACCAGAGCCAGCAGGTAGAAAAAGCATTGCAAAGATGCTCCTTTCCTTGCTAGCTGCAAGCAATGTATGCCTCAACCGCTTCCCATGCTATTTCTTCAGTGATATCGTGTTCCTGCTTCTTCTCCCCAACAAAGTTTATCCTTCTCCTACCACCATCCACAGTAGGAGATGACTTCCCTTCTCCTGCCCAACCACTCTACATCACTAGACAGGGGAACATGGACCAATCTGTCCACCTGCCAAGCAGCCACCCCTCAGGGGGTTGGCAACTGAGCAAAGGAGGGGTGTGGGAGCCTATGTGGGCCAGGACCTATCCACTGCTATTATCCATATTTTTCATATTTATTTAGTTGTGTTGGAGCAGAACCCTGCTATGCCATTCAAAAGGCACTCAGAAAATCCTAAAACACACGTCACCAAAAAGATAAAAGATCAGACAACAAGCAGTGACAGGGCAGGAGCACAAGGAACAATACAGAGATAGAGGTGGAGACAACCACCTCATCACCATCACGTCATTCAGATATCAAAGCAGAGATGGCCTCGAAGGAAGGCGCCCTCAGCCTTTTGTTACCTGAGGTCAGGATGTTCCACCACAGGCCAGCGCCCAGTTTAAGTGATGGGTACAAAAAACACAAGGCGGATGCATACGCACAGCTTCAGAGCGTGGTGCTTTTACCTCTCAACCAAGCACACATCTGGGCTTCGGTACAGCGCAGTCCCACACCAGAGCACCTAGGAAGATGGGTTGGTGTTGTACCACTATCCTACCCTGAGCCACCTGCTAAAAACGACTCTCTGGGAAGGGGACCGGCATGCCCGAGGCAGGCACGCAGCACAGTGTGGGTCCCTGCCACCCTCACCCACCCGCCAGCCAGCCCAGCCCCGCTCACGTCAGAGCGGCTGAGAGATTTCCTCTTGGCTCAGGCTCCGGCACACGTGGCTGCTCTCCGGCTGTCAGCGACGTCTGCTGGGGCTGCCTGAGAGAAGACATCTCGTCCTTGGCACCAGGTAAGAAACAGCAAGCCGAGAGCTGTGTCGGAAGGGTTTTTTTTTTTTTCCCCTTCTCCTTCTGCCACTCCACAAACAAATCTGTCCCAAGCAGCTTCCCCTTTTTCCCTAAAAGCTCCCAGCAGAGAGGGAATTCTCAAATCATGTATTTTTGTGCACAATGTTGTCTTGTACAGAGGTTGCTGCCAGAATACACCCCCCCCCCCTCCCCATGATTGCCACACCCCAAGGGGTACCCTGCCCTCCCAGGGGCTGCTCTTTTTAGCTTTAGCTTTGCATTTGTTTAGTCCCAAGGCCCTGAAAGCTCAGAAAGCAACTGCAAACAGCTCTGCTGAGCATCCCCAGCTCCACAGGGCTGCCACAGGGGACCCAACAACCACCTCGCCAGCCACTTACCTCCTACCAGACACGAGAACCCTAGTGCAAAGGTAATTACCGAGCTGTTGATTTCAGCAGAGATTTAAATCATGCAGGAGGAGAAAGACCCATAGCTAACAAGATTGGGGGTATTTGCCATGGGAAGAGAGAGCAGCCGGCCTTCCCTCCTGAGGACACACCAGGGCAATTGGTGCCTTGCTGAGCCCTGGACATGCACTTAGGAGTTTGGGGGCCACCTCTGCCATCTGCCAGCCTCCGTTCTGTCCATCAGCCCCGTGCAGAAGGCAGAGCTGGGACACGGGAGCAGGGCTCTGCAGGCAGGACGGGGCCAGCACTGCTGGAGAAGGCGCCCAGCTGGAGCGGGGAGCTCAGGGCCCCAGGCCCGGCTGCCACAAGTATTTATGCACTTCACATTAAACAGGCACTCGACTGAGACAAACCAGACCAGAAGTAATCCCAGGAACGGGGGGTCTCCAGCCTCCATGGTCCCTAATTAACGGCTGATGGCTGGGCTGGCTCCTGGGCAAGGTCACCACACTCCTCTGCACTCAGAGCACGGCTGCTGCTTGTTGAAACCCAAAGAGGAGAAAATGTAACTTCAGAAACACAGCTTTTCAAGTGTCAGTACTGGCATCTGCCTCCTAGGATAGGCCTACAAACAAGAGGAAACATCCAGGGTCCATCACGGACACTGCTGATGCACTGGGGTGCAATTTATCACCATTACTTAAAGTATCCACCAAAAGCAGAGCCCGCAAGGTTCAGTATCCTGGGGAGAGCAGCAGGCAAGAGGAGCCCTGCCTGGGGTGATTCTCCCACACAGACACACAGCCACCAGCTGACACAGCTCACCATTTAAATTAGATTTAAAACCGGTGACTTTATACCCTCCCCCAGAGAGACCCAACACTTGCAGAGGAAGCCCTGAAATGTACCTACACAAGTCTCACCCTCCACGTTTAGGAGCAATGCGCTGCCCGAAAAGGTCAACGCACTCCTTCCCCACTCACAGGCAGGAGGCACTTGAAGGGTCCTGCCAAGAATAAAAAGTAATTTCCTGCCCATCATGATAGGTCTTGATTACAGGACACCCATCCTCAGCCAGCTGTCCCTCAGCTCCCCTTGCTGACAGTGCTCCGCAAGACAGCATCTTCTTACATGTGTCCTCAGAAAAAAACAGCTGAGCACATTTTCTTCTTTTAAATACTGTTCCCTCACAATACAGCCAAGCAAGGCCATAGACAATAAATATTGCTGCAACCTAACCTTCCCTGTTTGCTCTCAAGTTTTATGTGCCGCAAAGGCCATTTATTGCAGCACACGCTACAACAGCAAGAGCGCTAAAATATAACCTGGCCTGTGCAGTTAGTTACATGTCAAAAGCAAGCTAAGAAGTTTAAAGAGCAACAGCATTAACTGACAAAGTCTTCCTGAGCCATGACGGCTATTTACACGTGCACGGACACACACAGGTTAAAGCAGCCTTATTGACAAGGGAAAGGGTTTGCCAGAGCAGAGACCTGCCTAATTACAACCAGCTGCTTTGTCAGCAGGTGTAACAAAAGGAGCAAGATTACAAATCGTTCATTACCTAAAACATACAGAACTTCTTTCACTTTCTGACAGCAGCGTGGCTTGGCTGGAAGCTCACAGGGCTGCAGCAGTCTATGCTGGCAGCTGCCTTCGAAGTGGGACAGAGCACTGGGAGAGGTCCCAGGAGCATCTCCCGCTCCCTGAACCCTGGTGCACGGGTACAGCTCTCGGTCCCTTGCAGGTGGCACAGCTCACAAACACCTCGTGCACACCAAAGCACAGCCTCCTGAAGCCTGCGGGAAGAGAGCGGCCGGCAGGACCTCGTGATGGAGCTGGCCCAACCTGCCCAGGGCAAATCTGACTTCGGTGCTTTTTCCTCCCTCTCTCGAGAATTCGGCTGCTACGCGGTTACACACCACAAGCTGGAATCGAAAGTAACATTATTGTTAGCGAGTCTTTTTCTAAAGAACAAAGCCATCAGGTTTGTTCTGCGGCCAAGACGACCATAGGTTACCTTCCAGGCCTGCTCTGGAAGATGAAGATTAGCTCCCACAATCCCAATCCTCTGTCTGGACCACATTTTTAAAACCTTGACATTAAGTCAAATTTTAGAGAGAAATGCAAAAATGAGAGACCTACCAGTCATCCCACCAACTCCAGAGAGGGCTGTGTGCTTCGCTACTGTAATTAAATTTCAAAGAAAAGGAGCTGGAGAAAGTTTTTCCCAGCCCCCTGCTGAAAACTTGCCCCCAGACCCCTCAGCAGACAGAAAGTGCCTCTGTTGGCAAAAGCCAAGGACCGAGGGCCATCACTTCTCCCGGGAGGGAGCAACCCCCGCTTTGAGAAGCCCTCAGGCAGCACCAAACTTGCTGCTGCCGCCCCATGGGCATGCATGGGCAGCCAGGGACCCCTGGAGAGGACACCCACCTAGGCCATCTTCCACTGATCACATTACCAGGCTGAGTCACAGCACAAGGTGATATTCGAGACGAATAGCGAGGCCCAGAATAACTGTAATTAACTGTTCATTTGGTATCAACGGATCCACTCGTTTTGCTACGCGAGGATTCCTCCAGGTTTGTTTCCTCCACAACAGGATAAACTCCGGTGCTGGTACAGGATATCTGGTGTTTGTTTTAAAGCGCCGCTGTGCATCAGCTGCTTGTTTTGGACACAAAGGAAAATTAATCCCTTTTAAAGGTGTTTTTCTCCCCAGCTGATTTCCACCGCATTGTTTGGAGGACACACCTGAGGCACCTGCCTCCCCACACAATCCCCCCTGGAGCTGAAGCCACAGGGGCAAAGTTGAATCCCTTTTCTTACACAGGACCGCAGCAACGAGGGAATTTCAGGGAAGGTGAGCAATAAAATGCTATTTATGGTACCTAAATGCTCTGAATGCCAAACAAACTGATGCGGAAGCCATCCGGAACACCAAGCCATCCAAGCTCAGCCGCCCCAACCTCCCGGTATTGCTGGATTGCGGGCTGGATTTCCTTGCTGCACGGGAAAACTTCGCTGCTCCTACAGTCACAACCAAGCTAAACATCCATTCTGATGCCAGATAAGAGGCAAAACACCACTGGTGAGCAAAGTGACTACTAGATAGGAAAGTGGCATTAGTAAAAAGGAAGTACAGGTGAGGCTTTCTTTTTTCCACACAGATGCAGGAGACGTAGAGCTTCCCAAGTGCCTTTCCCACTCCTCTCCCACGTGTTCCTGAAATTCATTGCTGGGGAAGGTCAAATGGAAGTCCGCAAGGAAACGGAGTGAGTCCTGTCTTGAAAAATGACAGCTCTGTAGTCTCACTAGATAGAAATAAGAAAAAAAAGTACACATGGGGATGGACCAAAGGACTTGGGTGCTCTGAGGAAAATCTTACAATGAATTATTTTCTCCCAAAAATGGCCAATATGGGGCCTCTAGGATGCTGACAGTTTTGCCACCGCCTTCAATAAAAACAACAGGTCAGTAACAGACAGCAGTAGTAACTTCAGCACCTGGGAGATGCTCAGGTCCTCAAGCACAGCCAGGTTCTAGCATCACTGAGCACAGCCAGAAATGTGACTATTTACCACCCTTTCCTTACTTAAAATGGGAAATACCTCACATTCCACAGCAAATTTAACTGCCGCAAGCAGTAAAAGCATGGGGCTTAACAGTGCACCCGTTACGCTCCTCCATGTCGTGCAAGACCATATGTAAAACCAGCAAGAAACTTCAGCAAACAGAGCCCAGATTACAAGTTAGCCAGTTACCGTCTGTTTAAAAACACACGCACAAACACCGAGTTCAATTAATCTCGGGCTGTTAAAGAAAACCCATTTAGGGTGACCCATGGGTACAGCGTTCCCACAACAAACCCGATAAAGCAGGGATGTTTGCAGATACAGCCCTGACGCACGATAGCTGGCGCAGGCAAGCAGCGCTTCATGCTGAAAGCAAGAAGGGGGGAAAGAATGTTTTTGGATTTAAAAACCTTCCAAACAATAAAATACATTAAAATTTAATTATGTTCTAGTTAGAGAGGGTCACACTTCCCCTGATTTAACTGGCCTGGCAAAATCCTGTAATTGCCACTTCCATATGGAGTTGGAGGCTGCAAGAGAGCATTTACAGTGGTGTGTTAACAAGAGCTGAGGCACGGCTCAAAAGGACAACGTCGTTACTCTTTAAATACCAGGCCTAGACTTGGTGGAGCTATAGATTATTTTGTGCAGTAAAAGAGGAATTAGCTGATCCATTCCAAAATGCATTTATCATTAAAATAAAAATCTTCTGTCATTTTATTTAATAGCCTTAGTAAGAAATAATTGCAATGTCTGGTTGCTTTCAACAACATGTGGTTTTAATATTTTAATTGTTACAAACTGTTTAATAATGTTGAACAAAAGGCGTGTCCAATTATTGTGTTTATTAACTTTTCTTTTGAGGACTTGATAAATCATCTTACACATATACAGTGCTTCAGATACTGTAGTGTTAACTTACTAAATTTGAAAGTGGAAAATCAGCCAACAATGACTCGTTTTGGTGCAACTTAAATATTGTATTTGCGAGTGACAAGCATTATGTATCACTTCATTTAACAATCTAGTAGTTTGTGCATTTTTCTAATTATTACGCTGCTTTATCTGGCTAGGGAATTAAAATGCGGTGGGAATAATAAACCTCACAAAGCCTAACGGGCCACAGAGAGACATGATTCCACGGAAACTGTCAAAGTCATGGATTTTTTTCTGAAGGGGAACTATATTCCTGAAAACTCCTCAGCTCCCCGGGGTCTCCCACAACAGACTTAATGGTTTTCCCCACTTCGAGCCGGCTGGGACAGCACCCGGCAAGGCTTTTCCCGGGACCCGCCAACTCCCTTGGAAGCACCCGCCAGGGTGAGCCGCCTCCGCACGCCAGCTCTTGGGGCAGCCCACAAGGACGGCTGTCTCCGTACCAGTCACAGGTTTCCCCACGCAGGGACCGGATCCGACCCTCTGCTGCCCAAGAGTGGCCCCCCATCGCGGGTCCCCAGTGCTCGGACACACTCTGTATTTTGAGCAGAAGGCCTGAGACGCGTTTGGGCATCGCGCTGTTCCCAGGCCTATTTTGTTTACATTTGATTCAATCAAGTTGTGGCCTTTTGGCCTCTTTCCAAATTAACTTCTGGGTGACCTCCGCTGTGCCCTCTCCCAGCAGCAAGGCCTCCGAGAAACAGGCCATTAAACCTACAAACAAATATTGGATATATTGGTTGATCAAGCCAGCTTCAAACATAGCTATTTAACCCCCGGCACATGCTTTTGCAAACTAAGTATATTTTGTCTTCAGTCATTCACCCTTCTTTGCCTACTTCTTTTTAATTCCAACTAGAGCTCCGTGTTTTACTGCCTCATAAAACTTCAAAATTTTGTTCTCATCCTCCTGTAAACCCCGCAAAGAGCAGCACAGGGCCCGTTCGCACAGATCTCGCTGCAGGGCTGGGTCTTTACACCGAGCACATGAAGAAAGGCAGCAAGATCCTGCCCTGTGGAGCAGCCCTAACACTCTAAGAAATTGTGTGTTCCCCCTATTTCCAAGGAAATAAATCAAAGTTGGTTTCTCAGGGTCTGTGAAAGCATATTGCCTGGATTCCAATCCCCAAAGGGCTGTGTTTTTTTGTTTTTTTTTTTTTCTAAGAGCTTATATGGTAGTTAGATTTCTGGCTAGAGAATATGCAATATGATAAAAACACAGTCCCTATACAGGGCAATAAATTACAGATTGTTTGATGTGGAAACCAAAGAACTGTCAAACTCCAGTATATCTGAAATATTCTAAATGAGCCCTTAACTCCAGTGTCTGGAAATGTACAATATGTTTCCAGACCCTTCAATCTTGTAAAGGCCCATCTCCCCCACTTAATTTTCCTTTTATGGATTTTATTCTTCATTTTTAGTGGACTTTTTCCCCTCCTCTTTCAAAACTGTGCTCTTCCTCTTTGAGATAGTCCTATGATAAACAACAGGAATTATCTAACTGTAGAAAGGAATCAGAAGTGGGCCCAAGCTTAATCTTTAGGAATGCTGTTTTTTCACAGACTTTGTATGGGATGTCACCTCCTCGCTTCATCTGCCCACTCGCAGAACAGGGACAGCTACTGCTCCAGCTCACTGGGCTGCTTTGCAGGTAAGTGCAGTAAGGACAGGGGAAAACATCTCAGTGCAAATGGTGTCAGAGCCCTGCAAGCACCCCAGGGGGTGCACAAGCAAGCTGAGGACAGAGAGAGAGAAAAAGGAGATCCAAGAGCATCACACCGGCTGATCCAGTACTTGCAGTCTCCATCGCAGCTGCGTGCTTGCATCAGCATCACCCAGGTCCACTCTCCCAAGCCTTTCTTGGTAGGAGGTCACTGACGGAGCAGAGCACCCAAGACATGGGACATGAGGCACGATGGCTCCCACCTCCACACATATCTGTTAGAACTTGAAGTCATCCCCATCTGTCAGCCATCCCGGTGGCGAGGGGAAACTTGAGTGACCAGAGGAAATAACTCATTTGCACACTGCTTTTTGCCTAGGGTTGCTGTCAAGTCACAAAAAAACTGAGCAAGACCTTGTGCTGACGATGAATAACCTCTCACTTCCAATATAGTTTCATGTGTGGGATGAGTGAAAACCCTTCTAGCCAGAAGCAGACCCCATCCACTCTGGGAAATAAAAGTTAGGAACCAATTCCAACTCATTTTCCTGAAGGCGACCCTTGGCCTCCCAGCTGAGATAACAATGCTAATATTTATGGATGGGCTATTCGTGCCTCTGGCCACAGAGCAAAAATAACTCAAATCACAACTTGGTAGACATCTAACAGAACTGAAAAGGAATCTTTGCTTCCAATACAGCAATAACAAACCATCTCGCCCACCAATGCAAAAAAAAATAGCACCACCCACAGTCACACATGCACACGAAAAAAAAGTGGTCTGGATTTTTGGTGTGATGAGTAGGCACCAGTAATTGTGACTCATCCAGAAAGAACTGACCTGAGACAACACACCACTCAGACAGCCATGCTTCATTCATTTATTTATCTTAGCTTGATAAAAGATGCTTAGACCAAGCTAAAACAATCTGGCAAACTTTTTGACTTCCCTTTCTCTGTGGGTTAAGTTTTCTGTACTCTTTTCAGTCACTGTGCGTTTGGTTCTAATGCACAAGTAACATTCCCAAACTGGAAAAGTTTGAAGAGAATTTCTCATATATGCATACACTTACACAGATTCAGTTTGAGAAGATAAGAACTACTGAGCAAGCATTATTTCCTCCCTCATACAACGTATTTGCCAAACTCAAGCAAACTTGAAAATTTGGTGTACTGATGAAAGAACACACATTTTTCAGCAGCATGAGCAGCCTGAAGTAAACTGAAGCCAAAGCACCAGCAAGTTGCAGACATTGGCAAAAATCCACAAGAAAATGTGGAACTCTAACATAAATTGCACCAACTAGCATGGTTCCTGAGTCTACCCTACTACCTGTAGTAGGGTAGATGCCTACTACCTACTACCCTACTACTATGAATGAAAACTGACCTGCATCTCCAACACAAAAAAACGGGGAGGATTTCATTAAGTTGTGCTAGACAAACAATATACTGGTAGTCACATGGGAAACCAGTTTAGAACTCTGAGCAATACAAGAACTCTTTTTTTTCCAAAAAGACTGAATGTTTGCAAAACCTCAGAAACCACTGTCCATCGCGTTTGGTAGATACGGAGTTTTTCACCCTTCCCGAGCCTAGGAGTGCACACTGTTTCCCAGATCTGAAGCCAACACCTGAAAAACAACTGTAATTCATCCAGAGTTGCTCCTTCCACATTTCCTACTCTTTAGCATCCGAGATGTGTTCCAGATGTGAAGCAGATCACAAAACTTCAGTAGGCCAAGAAAAGAAGTGTGATGGTGAGCTCTGCCACCCAAAATCCCTAATTTAAGTAACATCCACAGTTACTTTACCGGTATATAAGCTGCTTACCGTTGATCCTCAGCTTGAATAGCTAGGTTCATAACTAACTTCCACAAGTCACTTTACATTTCCTCCTGATTTTATTCTCAATTCCCCTCCTTCTCAAACATAACTTTACAGGAGGGGTTGATTTTTTCAAACTCTTACAGTTTATGCCATCGAAAGCAAAACAACCCATCTGCTCCCTGCAATGCTACAACTTTCCAGTCTGATACTGCGAACAAGGGAGAGAGCTGTAAAAGACCACGACTGAGCTGACCATGTTCACCCACTTACCCCTATTCTCAGAGCAGGAGCTGACACAGACAGGATGCTGCTGTAAACAGCTGCGTTCAGCCAAGTTCTGTTTACCCAGGGTCCCTCGTTCCACGAAGCTTAGCTCCTCAGCAGCCTGAACTGTTCAGCGAAGACCTAACTTGACCCAATCTGGCAGCCAGCATTTCACAACCACTTTATGTCAGCAGTTTCAAGTGCGCTAATAACCATGTTTTGTTCGGTGCGACTTTCTCACTGCGAACGGCAAAATATCATTATCACCTGCAGGTTGAAGCCTGCCCTCTACCCCATTTAATAGGGAGCTGATTACGCTATTCTCTCCCCCCCCCCCCCCCCTTTAATAATTACAGGCTGTGGGCAGATGGCACAGCTTTTCCATGCAGGAAGGCAGAGCAGGCTGCGCTGCCATCGCCTGTTCCGCTCGCTGGGGTGCTCCCGGGGTCCCGGTGGCCCCAGTGCTCCCAGCCAGCGGCCAGTGACGTGTGCCTGCCCCGCGGGGCTTCGGCCAGGAGCTGCTATCACAACAGCCCCTGGCAGCCGCGGGAGCAGGAAAGCAGAGGTTAGCAGAAAAGTCGCTAAGCCAGCAATTTCGGGCAGATCAGCCCTCGCAGCCCACCAGGCGGGGTGCAGCTGGGCTTTACCATGGGAAGCTGCCGCTCCTGAAAGCATCGTGCTGGAGCAAACCTGGACAAGATCCCCACCAGTAGAAGCTCTCTTGAGGGAGACTGGGCAGCTCAGCCATGTTAAAGACAGCACTATGGCCCGAGTATTTTCCCAGCAAGACCCCAATGCTCTATGTTCCCAGAGAGTACAGAGGTCCAAAGCTGCCAGCCTACTAGAAAACAACCCCTCTGAGAGTTACACAGTGACAGAGAGCAGAGTCCAGAGCCAGACCCCAGCCCAGCTGGGGGACAAAGGCAGGGCTGGCTCGAGTCAATACTGTGGGAGAGCTCTGGGAGGTTAAACCCTCTCCCTGCAGCAGTCACACTGTGTGAAAGGCAGTTTCCTTCACATAGCTCACAGCCATTGCCAACTGAACGCAGCACAGGGGTGTCACTTAATCCCTTGGCAGCAGTGGGGCTTCACAGACTTAACCTGGCCTGGCATGATGGGTAGAGACAAGATACTGCTTGTCCTTGCAACGATGCCAGGTCTGAGACCGTGGGAAGGAAGCTCCCTGCCTGGCAGAGAGGGTCTCATCCAGCTCTGCCACATCCCCATTAAACAGTAACTTGCTTCGACCGTGATTAGGAGCGGACATCCAAGGACATAGAGCAAACTAACAACTGACCCTCCATTCCAGCCATGAGCAAAGCCAAAGAGGACTTCAGCAAGAGCTGATGTCAGACACGTGCCACATTGACCCACACCAGCACCTTGTGCTTGTGGATATCACAGCAGCACCATCTTCCCACTGTACCGGGGATGAGCACCCACCAGAAGCGCACCACAAGGACGCATCCAGTACCTGAGAACAGGCTGAGCCCAAAGGGCCGCACCATGCATGCCCTGGGGCTCCTGTTTTGCCCATGGGCTTGAACCAGGACCTGCCATGCATGCCTGGTACCAAGCCGGGCCGAAGCAGCACCTGCTCTCCACCCAGCTGCTGAAAACAGAGCCGCCCGGGGTTGTCTGGCTGAGCCCGAAGAAAGTGTGGGGGAGGCCAGACTGATTTGGAAACCACCCACTCTGGAGTCATCCCCTGCTGGCACGCCTGCAACAAACCTGGTTGATGTGTTTCAGCTTGTCAATAATCTGGCTGATCACTGGCTCGGGACTTTTCATCTTCACCTCGTGGTTGCCAGGGTGAGCTTTTGCTCCGTTCCTTGTGATTTGGGGGCTGTATCTGTGGAATGAGAGAATGTGGAAAGTATCTGTGAGAAGAGAGGAGACCACAATGTGACGGGCTAACACGAGAGATCTTTAAAGTTCAGTACAAACAAAAGTATTCCCAAGATAAGTACCAGCCCTTTCCAAAATGGAGAGAATAAAACAGTTAATAACGACACAGAAAAGGCAGAAGATTCCCATATATATTTCTGCTCTGCCTTTGCAAAGCAGCGAGATGATGTACTTGATCACTTGAGGACAATGAAGTCCTTTCCAGTCCATTAGTAACCAAGGAAGACGTTAAACAATATACAACAGGGATAAATATTTTCACATAACTTGCACCCAAGAGTCCTAAAAAAGCTGGCTGAGAAATTCTGGCTTGCTCATGTTTGTTTAAAATAAATCTTGGCAGACCACAGAGACTCCAGTACAAGAGTGGTAGTGTGCCCACAGCCAAAAAAAAATGAGTGGGACGACCCAGTTAACTGCAAGCTGATTAGTATAACATCAACCCCTTGCAAAATAATGACTATCACTGATGTGTGATTTCAATAATAAAGAATTAAAGCATCAGAATATAATTAACGCTGTCAACATTGCTAATGGAAAATAGGTGTTGTCAAACAAACCTGATTTCAGTCTTTGATGAGATCCAGCCTTGGGGATCAAAGTAACAGCTTCAACAGAACATACCTTGACTTTGGTGCGGTGCTGGACTCTGCACCACACGATATCCTGATTTACACGGGTACCACCATGTCGGTACAGCATGCATAAAGCAAATTAAGAGCTGCCTGAGACCACCAGAGACAGCCTCCATAGGCACCCTCCCCAAGCAGCTTGCAGGGATGCTGTGCAGAGGAGGGTGGCCAAGCCAGCTCTCAGTTTTTTTCATCAGCAACTAGGAAAGCAGTGTAAATACACTGCTGCCAAATCTAGGGAATGGCAAAGTTTATCAGAGTGAGGAGAAGGGAGAAAGACAGGGATCACAGCATACTTTGCTTTGGAGGAAAGCACTCCTGCGCCTGGTACCTGGGTAACAGCTTGTGTCACTCGGGACATGAGACAAGCGTGTCTGCACCAACCTCAAACTGGGCTTCGGGACCCCAGTAAGTGGCTGTTACCACTTACTGCTCACAGCCAGGGCAGCAGCACACTGGTGCCTTCCTGAGCTGCGGGTTGTTTGTGTTCACTGCAGCCCCAATTACTGGCCCCGGTACTGTAAAAACACAAAACAAGCCCTCATCTCCAAGAGCTGACAGCCCAAGCACACGCTGCCAAAACCCGGCACAGCCTACGAAAGCAAGATTTCTCAGATAACACCGAGCATCAGTCTGCTTTACTGTATGTTTTTTTTTCCGGTGCCGTGGGTAAACTTGATGAGTATTCCTTTCTGTGCCTCATCTCCTGCATGTCGCATCCGTACCCAGCTCCCAGCACCAGCCCCGGCGACTGCGCCCCATCTGCCAGCTCCCCTTCCCCTCCCCACTACACGGTCCTTTGAGATGACAGGCAGCCCATCTCCCACAGGCTTTGTGGAGGAAGCGGGACATCAGCAGGGATTAAATTGAGGGGAGGGAGACAGGAGGGGTGGTGGGGCCAGCTCAGGGAGAACGCTCTGCTGGGGGAGAAAGCGATAGGCACAAGGTTCTTCATCCATAACAGCTGTTGGGGTACGCAGAAGGCTTTGGGGGGGTTGGCTGCACTTGAACTCTTAATTAACAACGAGAATCAGACATCCAGGGATATAAAGCCTACTCCAGCCTGAAACATTCACATCATTCCAAAATACAGCGCCGAGGTTGATTTCCGCTCTGAGGCTTTTCCAGAGCACGAGTTACCCCTACGCGAGCGCTCAGCGCCCCAGCTGCGCCCCGCAGCACCGCGCACCCCCCGTGCACCAGGGCGCTGTTCCAGCAAGCACAAAATACAGCTACACCCGAGGCGTAAGAGCTCCCGGTTCAGGAAAGCGCTTACGCGTGCTATCAGAGGTTCGTCCTAGGCTGAAAGCGAAGTGGTTTGTAGAACGGGGGCCGAAGCAAGGCAAGGCTTGGCCACCGGATTGAAGCAAGCCACGGGCAGGCGAAGCCTGGCTCCCTGCAGCTCGGCCGGCGGTGGGAGCGTGGGCTCAGAGCACCATCTCGTGAGGAGACAGCGCTGCCGCAAGCACACATCGGCCCCGCTCTGCAAATACTTGCGCACTTCAACCTTTTGCAGGGGAATAAGGCACTGGAAGCAACGAAGCGTCAAACCTGCTGCTTATTTGTCACAGAGTCACCTAACGCTGCCGTGCCAGGCTGACAAATACATCTGGCGACCGACCACAAACGTCTACAGAAGCGTGTGGCTTCTTAGATGCCAAAGAAATTTCTGTTTTTGGTGTTGCTGCGAATTTAATTCAAAAACAGTGACAGAACTTTAAAGCACATTGCTGAAAAGTCTCCTGTGGTTTAACCGTTTTAACTAGTAGGATAAATCTCCCACAGGTTTTAGCAAGAGCAGAACCATGCCCTGTTTGGTGCATGCCTAAATTATTACAGTCTCTCTCCTAAGCCGTTTTACAAAGAAACTTAATAGCCTGGTTTTGAGTGGGCGAAACCCCTTCTGAAATCCAGGCAACAACTGCCAGAAAGGATTTCTGTAGCCTACACAATGTCACATCGGAGGGAGGAACACAGCTACGGCAGGTCAAGGTAACATGTCCAAAGACAGGACATGTTCTGGAGAAGGCGGAGACCCCTATGCATCCTCGGAGTCACGAGGACATCAGAGCTCACTCCCCAAGGAACAAGCCTGGGGGAGAAGGAAGCAAACCTCAAAGTGCTTGCAGAAGGAACTCTACCTAACACAGTCCTACCGGGAAAGCAGAGTGACTTTGCCTGCTGTTTCTCACCTGGCAAGGTACAAGGGGGCACAATAGGCCCCAGATGAACCCGTTACCTCATTGCACATAATTTGAAGCAGCACAGCAGCGGGCTCTGCAAACTGCACATACTGGGACTGAATCACAAAGCAGCAGATGCACAGGGACATGCTACACCGAAGAGCCAGAGACAAGCTCCTGCATGGCTTGGGTGCTTTAGGACACACTGCATTCACGCTGCCAAGCCGAGACCTTGAGTGAGAGGTGGATATCAGCTCCCCCTTGTCAGAAAGCGGCATGGGCTGGCACACATTCAGGCACGTGGGATGCAGCCAAACCAAGGGTTAAAGACTTTGAAATGTAGCTTCAGCGAGGGATGAACATTCCTGAGATGCCAGAAAAACTTGAAAAGGCAGCTGGCACCCCTCTCTGCAGCCTGGGCCAAGCAGCCAGGCCTCTAAGGACTAACGTGGCATAGAGATGCCTTTGGAGACCCCACAGAGCTGGACAACGAGGGGGTCCCAGCACAACCCACACAGAGGAAAAACCACAGCTCTCCTGCATCCCACCAAGTCACTAAAAGGCAGGTGGGCTCACAGGGTTTGCAAAGCAACAGCATCACCTTCCTCCCATGCTCCCCAGCCACGGCTCAGGTAAGAAGAGATCCGAGCCACTTTCGGCATATGCCAGTAAGACAGCCCCTTCTGCAGGGTGCTAGTGCCACTCCACCAAACCCACCACACACCTCTACCAGCGACACCGGCACTGAACAGCAAACGCACAGTGGTTGAAGTCCACCCCATGGTCATGGGGGTCCCTGAACTGAAGGGATATCAGTGTTGCAATATGAGCATGGTCTGGCTTCCACTTCATAAGCAAAGCCCAAAATACTTTTCCTTTTTGATGTGCCTCAATGTCAGTCAGCAGCATTTCCTTGCCTGGGCTCTCTGGGCATGGGTTCTTGCTGGGGTCATGGTAGTCTACAAAGACAAATGCCACGTAGCCCTCACTAGAAACAACTTAAAAGACGAGCACCTGATGAAAACACTGATGATCTGAGGTTTTCTGTGGGGGTAGCACAGCTATAGACCCTTCACCCTCTTCATCCACCAACTGTAAATGCCAAAGTATGAAGTCACATTAAGGGATTTTCTTCTCCCTTTCTCCCCACCATCCACAAACATCTCCAGTGAATGTTTGGCCATTCCAGTCCAAATGCAAATCTTTCCAGGCTTTTGATTCAGAGCAATGAAGACAAGATGACAAATGCTATTTAAAAATATGGCAATAAATGTAAAATGTGTGTTCATCCTACTTGGCCATACTAGGCTTAGAGATGAGTTACTGCAACGCCTGACACATGATTTAGAGAAAGTAATCCTTTAAGTCAAACAAAGAATTACACCTTTTAGAAAAAGGAAAGTAAGTTTTTCATTCAAGTAACAAATAATTTATGCTTGCCTTCCAGTTGTAAAGTATTTATTCAAATACAGCTGCACAATTTAAAGAGCATGGTATCCTTTGCAGACTCGTTCTGTACTATCTCTGCTCACTGAAACATACTTGTTTTGAGGGAGCGGATGGGGGACAAACACAGCACAGGCTGCTACAAGACAGGGCTACCATGTAAGAAAAGAAGTTTCATGTCACAGGACTTCATGGCTGAGCTTGAGAGCAGTTTTTCCAACACCTGCAGTCCCCAAAAGCTGCTCTGTGTTTCATGACAACTTGCTACTCAGCCTTGAGGGGGTGGCCCAGAGATTCACGACTATTAGCACAACGGTGTGAGTGCACCCTTTTAGATGTTTAAAAATGGAGTCCCGATCATACAGCCACTGGTCTGCTCAGTCCTGGAGAGGTGTACATCTGTCAAAGATTAATTTTTACTTTTTTTTAAACCATTAAAGCCTTTGAAGTGGAAAACATTAAGTAAGGCTTTTATTTGAATAAAACACCTTCCCACACACACTCCCATTGCTTTTGGCTGCAAAGACTTCTACACACAACTCCCTAGCTCCCCTTTCACAGTCAGATAGCATTAAAAATGGTAACACCCTTCCTTTCAGAGGAAAAAGGAGAGACTTTCAACTGGAATGGACTGGAGCTTGTTTGGACTCAAATTGGCCAAATTCTGCCTCTTTTGAGACCAGGAAACTGTAAAAAAGGGCAAGGAAGGATTAAGCAAAAAAGGTAGATGTTCTCTCACCACCAAAGAAATAATCCAGGCATCCCAGCAGCCTCACCGGCCTCTCCAAACCTGCACCAACTCACAGCTGCTTTTATTTTCACTGCCCTTCTGGCTACAGATCAACTTCAGCATTGCAGAATAAGTTCACACAGCCTGGCAACACTGGGTCCTTATCACATAAGAGGCAAGAAGAGCCAAAATGCTGGAAGAGCTGCTTCCGACCCTCACATTGCACCCTACAACCGGGGAGCAAGTCCTGGAGGAGTCCACAAGCCTCCAAGAAGAGGTGATAACTTTTTTCCCCTGATGGCTTCCTCTCTGAGGAGAGAATGTGTCCACCCCAGCTGTCCCTTTTCACTCAGGGTACATGGTCCCAACGTCCCTTGACCAAACGCAGGCGCTGGCTGTACGGGGGTGCAGGCAGCAGGAGAAAGGTGAGGTGCGTGGTTCTCAGGTGCCTTCCCAGCTTGCAATGTGCTACAGCAAGCACTTGCAGTCATTGCAGAGTTCACAGTGCCCCAGCCAATTTACACCACCAGCGGCTCTGAGAAAGTTTCTTCAAAAGCAACCAGGAGGATACAATGCTCTCAGCGGGGAGCATTTGGACCTAAGTAAAAAAGACATTTTCTGCTGCATTCCCAAATATCAGCTTCCTCGCAGCCTGGTCTCCCTACCGTGAGAGCCCTCCAAAAGCCTGCTGTATTAGTTCCTTGCCAAAGAGAAATGCTGCCTCTTCCAAACCATCCTATATCATGCACTGCAGCCAGTAAGTGTGCAACAGATGTTAGTTTTTATTAAATGTGAAGTCTCCAGTAAGAAAAGCAAATACTGTAATATTCATAGCAAAACAATGGGAGTTTAAAGTGTAAAAGGACAGCCTGAAGACTCCCCTCCGTTCTTACATCAGTTCAGTAAAGTTCAAGACAAATAGATTTTGGAAGAATTGGTTAAACCTGAGACCAAGCAGCAGGCTTAATATAGGAAGATTCATGATCCTCATTTCTGCTATACTCTGGAAACAATTATGGCCACTCAATAACCGACTGAATTTGCCTACTATCCTTTCATTATAGCTTACATTTGCTACAAAGCTGTGTTTTATGTGCTTGAAAAGTTATACAGCCTCCCTCTTTGGGGACTCCATTGTATCAGATATTTTGCAGCACTGCCAGAAATAACCAAGCCCTTCATGAGCTAAAGGGTTATTGCTGGCATGGAATTTCCTTTGTTCCAATTACAGAATCTCATTTTTCTCCCTTGCTTCCAATTGTGCTTTCATTGTTTATGATTTGTATGATTAAAACAAACCACAGTATGTTGGCAAAAACAGGGAAATCTGAGACTTCTAGCTTGAAGAAAAGAATCTGGCAAGGTGCTAAAAATATATTAATTTGGAATTGGTATAAAGAGAACAAGAGTTATGTGGATAATTTAGATTAATGTACAAGTTTGTCTTGAACAATTTAGAAATGGCAATATCTAACAGTAATACTTAATGTACTTACAAGTTTTGCAGCGGGCAAATGTTGCCGTCATTCTATTCATAACAGCTTGAAAGGAATATAGTACTGTAAGCGGATTATTAAACTGAGAATCTAGATTTTAATAGACTTTTAGTATTAAATGCTGCAAAAGCCTGATGCTATATATAAGGTTCAAATCACCTCTGAGATTTAGATGCCTAACTCCCACAGAAACTGAGACGAGTTCAATATCTCAACACCCACTTGACTTCAGTTAAAGTATTTACACAAGCTAATTATTCAGACAGGACTTCTGTGATAGGAATCATCCTCTGTTTTTAGTCTGCATTGTATGGAGAAAGGGATAAGAGAAGCTGGACAACATATTCCCTCATTTGCCTGTTTCCCATCCATACAGCTAGCTGTCCGACACACGTGCTGACACAAAGCCTCCTGGCAATTGAGCACACCAGATTTGTTATTTTTGAGCGCTGCATACAAACCAGCAGCCCCACACTATTAGGACGCAGATGCAGTCCGGCACAGTCCCAGCTCTCACTCCCACCCACCCGCCCCGGCCCCCAGCTCACTTTGCAGCTGGCAACCCTCACATGGGCAGGCAGAGCAAGGATCCAGCAGAAGTTTTGCTTTGGAGTATCAGTTTGTCTCCAGTTCAGCAAAAATCCAGCTCACCAGCATGAGGCAGAAGGACAGGGCAAGGAGACAAACGGAAGCAAGGAAGGGACTGACAACAACCCTGGCTTAGGCAGGCTTAAGCTATTGCACACCCACCCTGTCTGTACATCCAGCCCTCTGCTATCTCAGAGAAGTGCCTGACAGTTAATTGAGCCCTGAAAAATTGCAGAGAGGTGCACAGGGATGAGGAGGTTCAGAGGAAGATCCAGCAGGTCCAGCCACCAGCTACCACAAACATCAAAGCACTACAACCCCTCACAAGTTCTTGACAAGGGGTGGAGTGTGCCACCTGCAGCTTTTGCTGTGAACATTTGTGGCTTCTCGTAAAAGCATAGGACATTTTTGCACACTTGGAAAAGGTTGAAAAGCAACAATTTGATGCCTTTTCTTTTCCCTTCCTACTTCGGTTTATGTTCTTCAACCACACAGCAACAGCACAGCAAAAGACACCGGTGCTGCTTAGTACGTGACCATAGAAATCTGTTGTCCTTGTACAGTCACCAGCATTTGCAAGATATTTCTGACAGGTCAAAGCACCGTGTCTTAAACACACACAAGAGAATGTTAGCAAAGATCAAACCCCAGGAAGGAGAACAAATTCTTGCTACTAAATGGTCCAACAAGGAGAACTACATGAGGTGGACAAAGGACCACACTGTAAAACAAAGTGTGGAATGAATCATTTTTTTAAAATGCTAAAATATACAAAGCAGGGTGAGTGATGCTGAGCCATCAGCAGAGCACATTGCACATCATCCCTGCTGCAAGACACATTGTGGAAAGCCCTCTGCCAAGCAGGTCCTCAGAGCTCTCAACTTCATGGGGGTTACTAGGGACTGCACCATGCAGGTGGGATGCACCAGAGCCAAGGTTGAGACAAGAACGTAGCCCAGATACAGTCTTGCTCACAGTTTGCTGTATGATGAGAAAAGCACTGCTGGCTGCAGTGCCTCAGAGTCCCAAATGCAAGTGCTGTGGTCAATCAGGGCAGAGAGAGTTAAGGGCAAGGAGGAAACCGAGAATGGTTCAAGGCTCAAAATGGGAAATGAGATGCAGTGAAAAAGCCTTGAGCACATCCGTTCCAGGACACGGTCACTCTCTGCCAGTAACAGCACTGGGATAAAAAGGACAGAGTAAACACTGATTCAGAAAAAAACACAGGAGTAGCAGCTCAGGTTAAGTGCAAGGAATGAGCATCTCTCCTGTCAGCGTCCTCCAAAGCCAGTATCCAATAAAGCAACATGGAAACATGACGACATAGAGTATATTTTATATGTATAAATCCTAGAAAAATCAGCCCCCTGTTCGGCAGCAGTAACACATAGGGGACAAACTACAATGTCACCTTCCTGAAATTAACACAAGGGATTCAAAAACACCAAGTTTCTTGTAAAAAGCAGCAAGCTGGAATTTGAATGACCGACAATTGCATATTAGTCCAGCAGGAGGACTACTGTATCTCTGCCAGAAGCTCAAGCATATAACAGGCATTCTCAGAGCAGTTTAAGAAACATCTATGTAATGAACAGTTGCTTGGCTCCCTCTTGGGGAAAAGGCTGAAAAAACTGGTGGTTTGGGGTACTCAAACACTGTTACCTTGAATGCACCTTTTTTTCAGGAATCCTCTCACACTTTCTGAAAAAGATACACGCTGGGAAGTCCGAACACCTGAAGCTCTCGGTTTTGACCATTTTGGTTCCATATGAAGCAGCACAATTGGCTTTAGATATGATTTAATTACGTTTCTTTCAACTTGAAACACATTTTGCAAATGAAGCCTTAGTTCAGCTTTATTTAGCTGAGTTTTATCCTGTAGTTTCATCAGCAGAAACACCGCCACATATGACAGGCTTTAGTAGCTTATGGAGAAGAGACGGTCACCCTGGGAAGCATTACAGGTGCACATGCTAAAAATACATGGCAAGAAAGACTTAAAAATAAGTGGCAGGGAAGTCTAGGAATTTAAGGGGCAACAGCTATTTCCATTTTGTGCGTCTATTTGCCCTCCCTACCAAACATCCTGCCTTTGCAGGGGTGCTCAAATTTCTTCCTCCATGCAAGCAGCACTTTTGTGCCCAGCCAGCAAGTTTTCCTACCCAGGGCAGCTGTGCTCCCTCCATGGCACAGGAAGGGGATGGGGGTTTTCACACTCATCTCACAGAAAAAACATTTTCTGACTGCAAAGGAGCTGTTACTATTTATTTCATAGGAGCTGGGAGAGGTGGCTACATCTGCATGATAAATGGGAGCAGGGGGAAGGAGGAGAGGGGTGGAAAGGCAGTGTCTTCAAGAAGAGCAGACGATGTCATCCTCGACGTAATAGCCAGGCAGCTGAGGGCTGAAAACACGGTAACCCCTTTGTGTACGTATACTTTATCTTCTCCTTGCCTTGCCCCATCTGCATGCTGTGGCACCTATGTGATCTGCCGTATCATGCCACAAATGCCACAGCTTGGTGGCAGAAGATCTAGGGTGACATCTCTGCCTTTGACAGTCTACCGGTATTCTCAGCAAAAAGCTAAGACAGGCTATCGTCTAAAACCCTTTTTTAATCTGCAAATAACTTTGAGCTTACATTTGTGGGAGGATGTGAACTCACCATTTTTCCACTGCTGCTGCTTCACCCAGCAGTGATTTCAGCAATGCCTGGAGCAGGGCCCTGGCAAACTTCTGTAAGCAGATATCTCACCGTAGGTCCCCCCCCCCCCCCGCAAAACCGCAGTGTTTGTGGTACTGTTTTGAGATTATTTTTTTTAAATTAACAACCAGTGAGGCAATATTGAAATTTTTTCCCCTCCAGTTGTACTTCTCTTAGGAAAAGGAGCTCAAGATTTCCCAGAAATAGGTACAGATAGAGGACACATTTTTCCTTAGGCAAAGTAGAAAGTAGGTACATTTTATTAAAGTGTGTGATGTTAGATGCTTGAGTAATTTTTTAAAAATACATATTGACGCTATTTTGGTCCCTTCAGTATTTCAGGTCAGTATTGCAAGTGCAGGCTAATTACCACCGGAGGTTACTGATCAAGAAGTCATAATTAGTATTTCAACATTTCACAACTTCCTGAATTTATTTCTATTTCTCCCCTTATGCAAACTACTTAATAGCAAAGGATGCTTTGCAAAGTAGGGTTATTAGAGGAGATTTATGTATAATTATAAAAAACACTTCCAAGTTCTATTTCCACATTCTTTAACACTCCTAAGGGGCATTTTTTGCAAGGGAATGCTCCATTTCTATTAACACTTCTTTTCTCTTTATGCTATTAATCCTGTTCTTGCCTGCCTTCATTCACCTTACCATTACCACCAGGACACTCTCAAAACCCTCTGCACATGCCCCTCTGCACACCTACTGCTGCTCCAGAGGAGCCACCCTAGTGCCCAGGTGCACCCTCCCAGGGAGCAGCGCTGTGCTGAGCTGCTGCTTCTCCCCTTTCTCCAGCTCACTGCTACCCACCCACCACAAAAATTAAAAAAAAATAAAATAAAAAATGCTTGCAGCTACAGGGTTTTCACAGCAGAGCACGGAAAGCTCAGTGGAGGGCGGCACACGACCACTTCTCCCCTTCACGTGAGCTTTGCTCATCGACCTGAGCTGCAGCACAAGTGGACACCAGTTCTGTAAAAGGTTTAAGGGAATGAGCAACGTCCTGGCCAGAGACCTCTCCCGCACCTGGTTAACTAAAGATGAGCGGTGCTGGGGAAAGGGAGGGGAAGGGAGACATGATTCACCTCTCCACGACTTCTTGTCCGTTCCAGCAAAGAGTGTCGTTCTGAACAGCGGAGCTGTGGGTGCAGATGTATTCCGGCAAGCTGCTGTAAAAATTGCTGTGAGACTTCAGCTTCATAATGAGCTCCCTGGAAGAAAGGGGAAAAAAATGATTCCCAGTCAAAGGAAGAAAAGAAGATCACGGTGGCAGATCAGAGCAGACACTCTCAGCACAGACGGGTAACGATGGGTTTCATGCTGCATTCTCACAGATGCGTGATTTATAGACACATGCCAAGCTGGCTGCGGGATCACAGTCGGCATTCAAAGGGGCAGGTTACACTCAGGGACACAGTTCTGCCCCAGGAAGGCAGGACTGGGGGAGCAGGAGCCCGCAGAACCACAGATCCGGCTGCACCCATGTCACGGGCTGACACAGGGCTCTGAGAGCAGCCAGAAACGGGGCAGGGGCTGCAGGCATGGGATGCGCTGGTCCTCCCAGCCCAGGTCTGCCCCTTGCAAAGGAAAGGGGCACTTGGCAGCTTTCACCAGGAAACACCAGCGGTAAATGTTGCAAAGAGCACAAAAACATGAATAGCAGGGACTGGAGGAAGTAAGACTTGGCCTCACCATCTCCTGGCTACAGCTCAGTACTTTTCCCCCCTTGGCAACGGGTTATTTCTCAGCATCCTTCCTCCCCGGGAGCGATGAGGAGGGATCAGCACCTTGGCTGGGAGCACTCCTGGGGGGGTCCCCTCTGTGGTGGGACCCCCACGCTCCGTGGTGCCGGCCAGCAGTGACAGGCAGAGCAAACTTGGAAGAAACGCAGAGCTGCTCTCGAGGGGTGGCTGCAGGCTGGGGGGGCAGGAGGGACCAGGCTCCCTCCATCCCTCTCCCATTTCCCCGAGCAGGGATTTGCTGGGGTTCCCGGACGCTTGGGGTCTCTTCTCCAGACCAAGCTCCCGGCTGCCAGCTGGGGGCAGACGAAACAAGGAAAAGCAGCCCCAGAGCCAGGGAAGGCAGCCTGCTCGCTAGCTCTCGGTTTTTGCTGTCCAGGCTGTGTTCCTGCCCGGATCAGAGCGACACGGCCGTGCAAGGCAGAGCTCGCAGCACACGGAGGCAACCCAAGTCCTCCCCAGGCCCACCACGGCACGGCCTGCCAGCGCACTGCAAGCGCCAACCCGTCTGTCCCTAGCCGCGCCGATAGCCAAGGGTTTGGCTGGAGGGTCCAAAGCCTCTCCAAAGGGTTGCCAGTTCAGCCTACAACCTCCCCGCGCACATCTCAGGGGTGCTTTGGACGAGCACCTCCTACAGTCACATCTTGCGCTGTGCTTACCGTGTGGAGGGAGGTCCAACCTCTTGCCAAGCAAAGCGAAGCAAGCCCTGGGTCTTCAGTTCGCCCCCAGCTCCTCACCTCCTCCCCGGCACAGCCCTGCTCCCCGTCCCACAGACCCCACAGCAGCAGCAGGGAGAACGGACAGAAGGAAACCTTCCTGCTGACCACAGCTCCCAGGCAGGGCTCCCTCAACGAGGGCAGAGAGGAAAAAGGAGAAACTCCTCCATATCTGCAGGTATGAGCTCATGTAAGTTGTTGCAGCAGATTTCATTAGCCTGCACGGTCCTCAGACGACATCCCCGGCAGCGCCTGGGCTGCGTAACCCTCCGACATGTCGAGACAAGGGAGGAATGCAAGCCCTAGTGCTATCTCATGGGAACCGTATCAGGAATGTGGCCCTGTTGCTCTGTAAAGGAAAGTCTATCCAAGTTAGTCCATCCCCAGCTCCAAAAAGGGCTGAATCTGCCCTTTTCTCTTCTGCAGAGATTTTTTTCATATTCGAGATAGCAGTAAAAGCACAGCACGCTTCCTGGTGCACTTGTCAGGTCCATAGGGGATGCACGGGGGGGCTGCTTCCCCTACCACACCAGCATGAGCCCACTGAATTACAGCTTCTTTTTACAGAGTGCAGCCCTGCAGGAAGGAAGCACAGGCTGCAAAGCCAGGAGTGGCGGCACCTGCTTCGCTTTAAAAATATTCAGCAAAAGGCTGTTAACATTCCTGAAGTACTGTAAAAGACTGCACAGAAATAAAGGGAAATAGGCCCCACAGCCTACACGCTGTTTCACGCAATGATTTAATCTAGAGCTACCATTTATACTTATAACTGTACCTGTGAGCATATTTGGCACTATAGCAATGCCCAAGAAACCCAGACATGGCATTTTGTGTATGAACCTCAGTGCCGTGCCTGGCGCATTGCACAGAAGCAAAACAAAGATGAAAAGCAGGGGGCAGTTTTATAAGTTAAAAAAAAAATAACATCAGCGTAGATGCATTAGGTGAGAAAACACAGGTGTAGACACCTTGCTGTGCTTCACAGTCAGTCCCAGGGCAACTCTGATGTTCAGAGTCAAAACCAGCTGCAATCAGTAAGGGAAAAAAGGGGCTCTTCCATCTCCCTCCATGGGGCCACCCCACAGGGAAACTGCCCCTGCACCCCATCACGCTGGCACCGTGTTCAGCTCGAGCACTCTCACCTCCTCCTGCTCGACAGAGTTTCCTCTGGCTCTATGTGAGTCACCTTCAGGACTTTCTTGTCAATAAAGAGGTCTTCAGGGTAATTAGCTGATCGATACTGCCTCTGCTGAGCGTGGCCACACAACCGGCTAATCTGGAAAACACAAACACAGCAGCATGAGGAAATTTCATGGCCAGAAAAACTGCAGGAAGACAGCTAAGATGCACAATGCCACCTGCACAACAGCTCTTTAAATATAGGAGTGAGGAACCCATATGCTGCTGCCCACCTCCACCAACCCCAAAGTGCCCGAATTGCTCTCATAGCAGATTTAGGACCTTAAGTTACTTTTCACTTCAGTCACCATGTGCAAGCTAGTTTCCGGGACAAACTTTACAGTGAGATAGTTCGCAGAGAACACACCGATGCACTTTTCTCCCTGCAAGTATGAACCCACTTGTTTCTGACTGAAGCCTTTTAAAGACATGACACATCTCACCTTGGAAGGTGAAGTGGCCTGTCCCGAGAGAGATGGGGGTGTCTGGGGACAGTCCTGCACCACACCCTCGCCAGGGATGCACACACCAAGGCACAGGCTGAGCACCCCCATCCTGCTGAGCCCTGCTTTGCAGATCAGGATGATGGTCAGTCCGCTCCCTCCCATTTATACACCAGTGTCTGAAAGCAAACTGTTGCCCTAAGGATGCAAACCAGCTCTTGTACGAACACCCCTTCTGCGGAAGGGAAGGCAGGAAAAGTCAGAGAACATTTTTGGGCATCAAGGGGTTCCTCATAGCCGCAGGCATGCCTGACAGAGCTCCCATGTGTCAGGTTAAACTCATGTTGGCGGAAGTGGGGCTTAAGGTATTCCCTGCTACTTGCTTCCCAAAAGCTGTAGCACCTTGGGATGCTATGCTCCACCTCTCTAGCCAGGCTTTTAGGAAACATCTTCCCTCCAAACACCAATTCTGAGACCTCCATCCTACAGCTCAAGGCAGCTCAGCATCTGCAGAGTCTGCACTGCAGGTACCAAGGGATAAGCACCATACATATTGCTAATTTAAAAAAAAAAAAAAGGAAAGAAAGAAAGAAAAACATGGCCTAAAATACAGCAAGCATTATTGCTACAGCCCGGTCATGCCATGGGAGGTCTTGATTAACAGGCCTCTGTTAATGACACAAATTAGCTCATTAGCATACAGATGATTCGGTGAGTGGCTGCAGTGGTGAGAATCCAAAATGCCTCATTAAAGATCTCCCACACGGCCACTGCCCCATGACTCAGTGCCGGCTGTGCAGCACCGCTGCAGTCCCTGCCGTGGGTGGATTTGTGCCCGTCTCCTCTGGGAGAGCAACGAGGGACAACCGTCCCGCCGCATCACCACCAGGCCTGCTTGGTGCTGGAAAACTCACCTTCGGAACCACCCCAGGCTACTTGTGCAGGAATCTGTCACGCCTCGCTGTGAAGAGGACTCGGGGATGACAAAGGCACTACAGCCAACACCAACACCATTTCCCTTGAGCTTCATCCCCCCACCCACATCCAGGCTTGTGGCCGACCGCATACCTACAAAACATCCGTTCCTAGCAGCACCTCATTTATCTTCGCCCCGCACCGCACCGAGGCAGCCAGCTAAACTACCAGTTAGCAACACACCGGAGGCAAAAGGCACGCCCACCGCCCAAAGCTACAAGCATCTGATGCGTAAGGAGAACAGATTAATTCCGTTCTGTTACATCCTGCATTTGGGTGGGCAAATAAATTAGGAATGTCACCTGTTTCATTATCAAGAGCAGCACGGTTTGTTTGCTCAGGCTGCTGTACAATACAGAGTAAGAGAGGAAGCACGCAGGAGCACGGTGAGCCAGGCACTGCAGTCTCTGGTTTGCAGCGTGCTGGGAAGAGGCACTGCCACCAGTCCCCTCTGCACCTATAGCTTCCTCCCCAAGCAGCTCCTCCTGCAGCTGCAGGCACAGTTTCTGCAGCATCTTCCCTTTTGTTCTACTGCCCACCCTTGGCTGCGTTTCCTCTTTGTTTTGCCAAACCCAAGTCCCGCAGAAGAACACATCAATCCTGTCGCCCTCCCCAAATCATAGGGCAGGCTTAAAAACCACGGGTAGGAAAGGAGTCAGAAAAACAGACACCACGTTTTGGGCTGTTTTCTTTGCCTTTTGGGTTTCTGGCGGGAGGGGAGCTCACTCCGCAGAGCGGCGCAAGGCAAGGATGCACTGCAGGGGAAAGGGCTGGCCAGACGGGATGGAGCTGCTGGGCCTCCGCACAGCCGAGGGACCGCGTCCAGAGACGGCACGAGTTAAACCCAGCTGCACGCTGCAAGGAAAAAGGAGCCTGGAGAAACAAGAGGCGAGACATCCTCGGAAGCGTTTGTATGCCTGAAAATGCGCCCATTTTTCCAAACTTATTAGCGGTACCAATAGAAGAGTCCAGCCTCCCTCCAAACCTTGGCTGATGCGTAAAAGGCTCTGTCCTTTGCCATGCCACGTCCTGCACTCTGTGCTGGCTGGCATCACCACCCCTGCAAGGGGCAGACCGGCAGCAGAGCAGGAAGACGCACAGGGCCCTGCACATCTCATGCCCAAAAGGTGCCCTCTGAGCCTTGTGGGGTCTGCAGAGAGGGGATCTGCCACGGGGAAATGACGGATATGTAAGCACTGTGGGACAGAGGGCACTAAAGTAACGACAAAAGCTCCGTCGCTGCACCCACGCTCTGCACAGGAATGCAAAGCAGAGGGGAGAAGCAGGAGAAGGTCGGTTATTTTAAGCAGCCATTGGCGATGATTCCCTTTGATTTTTCCCCAGCTCTGAAAAGCCCCCCCTGTCCTTTTGAAAGCCCGCCTTTCAGCTGGCGAAGCCTATTGAACTCCCGAGAAGAGCAAGTCCAGGATCAAGGCTTTTTTTTTTGAGGATGCTGAAGCGGGCTGAATGGGAGAGGAGGGCCCGAGTGACAGCAGGAACAATGGCACCATCTGAGACAGCACTCAAAAAGCAAAGCACCCGGGTGGACCAGGGCTGGGTGACCTCGCTGCAGTGCAGGCCGAGCACCAGAGCCGTACCCGAGCAGAGCCAAACTGAACCTGCAGCTCCCTCAGCCACCGGCTCTGGGCTCCACACAGCAATGGGGCTTTGCAGGAGCCTGTAAGGGATGGAGCAGCAAACCATGCAAGCCTTCCCACAACTGTGGCCCTGAAATGGGGCTGCGTATGAAATCTTCGTGGCTAGAAGCTGGAAAGTTTGCGCAGGATATGCAAGTTTTTACTGAATTATTTATTCAAGGACCAATTAACCTTCTCAGGAAAAAAGATAAACCTGCAGCCCATCTTGTGAAGTCACGGCCAAATGACTGTCATTTTTAGTCAAGAATCCGTCTGGGATTTGAGCATTAAACAAAGTGAGAGAACGTACAAGTAACAGATTGCCTGCTCATTTGCAGGGGCAGAATCGCGTGCGCTTACGAGGGGGGAAAGACTTTCACAAACCATCTGCCAAAGTCTTCTGGGCCACAAGTGGTCCTGTGAAACATCTCAGAAATCATGTTTCCTTCCTTTCCCCTTTTCCAAGTCCCAGCTGCAAGCTAAGAAACACACAGACTCAGATCCCCAAGCTCTTTCTTTCACCCTGCAAGAGCGGGAGTCGGAGGAAGGTGGCACGCCAAATCACGTGTGCCAGGCTAATGTTGAGCAACAGCAGGAATAGGTGGCTGCCTCCCGCTGCGAAATTATGAATGTGGAATTCAGAGCAAATTGACAGAATGAAGCTGTCAGCTCTTGTCCTTGGGCTCTGCAGCTTTGAGTGCTATCAGAGGCATCATAAACGCACACGAGTCCTTATCTAAAGTATATTCAGTGCAAGAACTGTGCAGTGCAGTCTCATTTCTCATCACATACACGCACTGTCCCAGAACAGGCTGCTGCCTGAAACATCAAGCCACAAAAACAATAAAATGGCATTTTGTTTTGTTTTGGTTTTGTTTTGTTTTGTTGTTTTTTGTTGGGGGAGGAATGGGTTGTTGTTTTTTTTACTTAGTTTTAGGAGAATCTCCCAGTCCACCAAAAACTGCTGCCAGGACACACAATGCAAGCAAAACCCTCCCAGCTCCCCAGACTTTTAAAGTCCTGGTGGCTTTGGGGGTTTGTAACAGCCAATGCTGTTTCCCTGCGCTGGCTCATTAATAAACATACTAATTCCTTCATTTCATTAGCCTCCTCCAAGTGAGCATGACACGGGTGCAGGGGGAACACTCAACCTCCCACCAACCACCCCAATTTCTTCCTCACAGTTTCGAGAAGCCCATCCCCACAACCTCCTGTCTGTCCCCACAGCAGGCAGGAGGCAGCTGGCTCTGAACGCCCCTGGGAGCCAGGTACTGGTGCAGCTTCAGAGGGAGCACTGATTTGAGAGGAGCCCAGGGAAAACCCTAACGGAGCGGCGCGATCAGCCCATTTCAATGCTTCCTCATTAATTTAGAGTAAGAGGTGCCTGAGGACTGCAGGGAACCTGCTTGCGGCCACATGGAAGTGATGCGCTGTGAGCAGCCAGGGGAGCAGATATGCCCCCCCCCCCCGCAGCTACTTTACCCAAGTCAACTGCAAAGGTGCAAAGCACAGCGCTGGTTCACGTGGGTGCCCGCATGCCAATGGAAACTGGGACCGGTGGGCCACAATTAAATGATACTCAAAAAGGACGATGACCACAGCACCAGGTTCTGCACGAAGCATCGCAGCCTCAGTGCAGCTGGTGGAGAGCAACCCCCCGCGGGCACCCAGCAGCAGGATGGCAGCACCGGGGCCACCGACACAGCCACTGTACAAGGCAGGGTGGCTGTGCAGGGGAAAGCCTTTTGTACCTTTGGCAAGCAAAACTAGCTGGGGAAAAACTGCGAAGTAGCACATGCGATCCTCACTACCAATCTGAGCATCTCCTTTCAGAGAGAGAGCGTTCTAAAAGTAATTCCCTGGAAGCTTTAAAAAAAGCTAATCAACTCTCCCTTGGAAGATAAGACGGCATTAGACATTGCTGGATACCTGCTGCTGTTGCTTCTTGTTCAGACCACAAGCACCACTCTGCTCTAAAGGACAGCTTGCTGTACTTAACCTTTGCTTAAACTCTATGTGGAGTTTCCATTTGCCTTCTCTGTGAACTCTTCTGCTTAAAGATTCGTTCTCCAGGAAGACACAGTACCACCTCCCCCTCCGCCCCCCAAGGGGATGGTCTCATTTTTAAAGATTTCCTCCTGCAATCTTCTCCGCTCTCTGTAGTTCACATATGTCATTTTATACCTATTTCTGAGTTTCCTTTGGGAGAAGCCGCACATTAAACTGAAAAGCGATTAACTATTATAATTGATTTGAATACAGACTCTGAAATGGTGATTTGCTACAGTATGCAGCTTCACACAGAACGGAGTATCAAAGACATCAAGAAAATGTGCTGCCTTTGTCAGTACCCTCAAACCCCTGAGCATCGCTCATCCCACACAGGAACCCCAGTCTGGCCGGTAACTCTGAAAACTGGAACACAGCTGCCTGCATTGGTGCTTCTTCCCCTTTCCACATTTCTTTTTCACAGCCCACTCTGCTAAATGTCACATGTATCATTAGCATTATAAACAGGGTACAAATGCATTCCTTATCTTCTAAGTCACCATAAAAGTGAACCTGAAGTCTATTACTCAAATGATGCTATAGAAATCTGCTTAATTAAATTCTAAAGGGCTTAAAACAAAATATACATTGTGATGATGTGGGATAGAACATAAACTTTTTAACAGTAGTAACCAAGCACATTTACCATTTCTACAGGTGTAATAAAAATGCTAATATATGTTAATGTTTAGTCTGTGGTTAATGTTTTGTCTTGTTAATTTCCCCAGGGCTTTTATTACTGATTTAAATCTGCCACACTACTCAACTGATTGCATTGCTTTCCACAAACTCTGTGGCACACTCTCAAACGAATACTGATTAACAGAAGTGAATAAACATTTAGCTAGGACAAACATTCTTATTATATGCTTGTAATCATTATATACATTTTGTCAGAAAGATGTGAAAGAGACAATTCCCCGCTCCCTCACTCTTCCCACAGCAGAAAATATGATTATGGGCTTAAAAATGAATTTACAGCCCTTTATTTTAGGAGGCACATCATTATTAAGTAAGTAATGATCGTTCTGGTTCCACGCACTCAGACGGGAACAAACTGGGTATGGTAACATAGATGTCTTCTACACATATTTCTCTAAAATTCCTCGTTAGTGGAGCACTGTTATTAATCAACCCTGTTGTAGCACAACCCATTATTCAGACATCACCTTGCAAGGATTACATAAGAGACAGCATCCTAAACAATGCACACCGAGCAGCAGGAATCGCAGGAAGTGACCTGCTCTCCACGCCGAGGAGAGCAGCGTTTAATAATGCATTACCTTTAAATAATGCAGTGCTATAATGTGTAAAATGCACACCAACACTAATGCTTAGAATAACAGAGCGTCTGTCACACCAGCGCCCGTGGTGACGCCCAGCACATGCTGCAAATGCTGGGGGACTCCTGCAGTTACCTGACCTGGTTACACTGAAGGCCATCACCATGATCTCCAGACCCCAAGGGCGGTAAGGATGTGTTTGTAAGAAGGAAATATAACCACGCACTTCATTTTTCATCATACCCTCCACACAGAGCAGAGCGCCACAGGACGCTTTGCAGAGGCTCAGCGCCGCAGCGGGAACACATGGCTCGGGGAGGACCCATCCGCACCCCCGCCTGCTGCACGAGGGCTCAGACGGCTGAAATCAGCTGGGGACTGCCACGGCATTCCCGTTACAGCACGCCACCCCCATGCCCAGCAGGACCTGACGTCCGGTGCTCGATGCGTACGTGTGCCAGGGCACCCGAGGTGTGCCACTGCGGCTCCCACCCCTGCTCCGACCCAGCTCCTCCACCACGTGGATGCCCTTTCGCTCAAAGGAGCCGTGACCTCAATTTGAGTCGAGCCCTTTCAAATGTGCATAAAATAATGCAAACAAGATGTTTCTTCCTTCTAGTGTCCCCAGTATGCAGCATTTAATCCGCCAGAGAAAGCTGCTTTGTGTTTAAGCAAAAGGCTGTTTATTGTTATTTATAGGTAGAGAGGAAGCTGGGCTAAATGAACACAGTTGTTCATTCTGCATTTATAATCTATGACATTCAATTAAAGCACAACTTTTGAAGTCAGTGTTTCCCTCCAGTGTTCTGTTAATTCCGTGTTTAACACAAAATTGGGTATTTCATTTCTTATGGTCAGAGCTAGGCAGCAGACTGCAGGGCATGAGCCTGGTGCCCTAGCACAGCCAACTGCCAGGATTAGTCAAGCAAAAAAAGCGTTTGCTTAATTTTCAGCACACGCTTATGCAGTTTTCCCAAGTGGAGACATTTCCTGGAACTGGGCCCCATAGCATACTAATGTACCCATTATGTTTTTAAGTTAGATCTATGCAATATGATGTTTCTTAGACAACCGAGCCACGGCTTTATTCCTGGAAAGAGACGGCAGCCTTGCCTGAAAAATGACAACATAGCAAAGTGAAAACGTGGAAGCAAAATCCAGAGAACAGCAGGAGTGAGCCAGACTAACCAAAGCCACGTCGAGGAGCAGTACTCGGTGCCCAAAGCCCAGCCCTTCGTCTGAAGCTCTGAGGCCCCAACCCATGGCGCAGCTCCCGCAGGGCACGGCTGCTCCCAGCCCCCTGCTGCCATCACGCCTCCAGGACTCTGAGGCCCCGAGGAGGCTGAAGTTTCCAACCCAACCACCTGATTTCAAAGCCATTGCTGAAAGAAAGACCTTGATAGAAAATCTGGACTCGAAGTAACGAAACTTATTTCTGCTAAGGATGTTACATACAATGCAATTACACAATCGGGCACGCTATTATACCATTGCTACTGCAGGTCCCAGGAGGACCCTCCCATTGCAGAGAGTTTTATCTATTCCAACTCAGAATGAGAAGCGAAGTAAAGAATTGGTTTGAGGGATTATCAGTTTCTACCACGAATTTTCTGCATCTCTACCTGTGGCACAGCGCCAGTGTACAAACAACCCCTTTGAGAGCACCAAGTTCAGTACATGCTATGAGCTCAGGCTCTCGGCGGCGGCGGCGAGAAGGTTACAACTCACCCACGGGCAGCAGCCAGCAACCGGAGCCTGGGGCAGCCCTGCCACCCGCGGGGTCACCCCTTGCAAAGTGCCACCAACACCGAGGGGGCTGCGGCAGGGAGAAACAGCACAGGGCAAACGCGGGAACGAGGAGGGCTCAAGGCAAGCGGGGTTCGCATTTGCCATTTTCCTTCTCTGAGTTAATTGGTTTCCTTTGCAGATTTCTGTGGATTTTAATATCATACTGCATTTTTTGCCTACGGCACTACAGAAACGAACAATCAGAGAAATAAATTCCTAGCAGTTTAATTTAGAGAGGAAAAACAGATACCTGCTGTCAGTCTGGAACATAAGCCAGCAACCTGGAGACAGGGCCTATAAGAGATTATTTAAGAGCAGCAGTGTCAGCTGGGTTGCAAATGTGGTCAATATCCACTGGTCCAACTTGCCCCCTGTAGCCTCAAGCAGAGATTCAATTATTCTTTGAGAAATACATTGATAAATAATTAAAAAGTTACTGCATGACTTTTTAAACCAGACTGATTCAATTTTGGAAGTATAAAGACATTATAATGTGTCAGCTAGCAATTAGCTACTGTACACTGTTTATTCTTGAATATAATCTTTGGGTAGAAGGGTAATATTCTTGGAAACGCAGCATTAACTTGTTCCTCAATGACTTTAATATGGCTCTTTTCAAATTACTGCTCATAAAATCTCGGGGAAGAAAAAATCTACTGATGATATCCACATCTCCTTAATTAGTTCTCTTTCTATCAGCAATCCAATAGCATAATATTTATACAAAAGAGAGCATGCAAAGCTTACTGCTAACTCTGCTTTAACTGTTGATGTCAAAACAAGGAGGTAAAAAACGTTGCTTGTTTTGTAATCCGTGCAGATCTGCACTCACAGGTATACACAGCTTTTTAGATTTATACTTCAATAAACTCTTGTACTGAAACCATCCCAAAGGTTTTTTACACCGCAAACAGCATTTTTCGCTATAAAACACCCTCCTTCCTTTCCATGCTGGGAAGGGGCAATGGAGCTGAACAGAAAAGCCTCCCAACCCCAAAGCACTCAGCGCCCGGCAATCCCCATCCAACCATCCCTTACAGAGGACCATAACCCTACTTATTTTAACTTTCCCATAGGAACAACCCCCAGCAGCCCCCTTCTGCCCCCTCCAACCTCCTTTCGTGTTCTCAAGACCGGTTCTGCTAAAACGACGAGGCTGTAGGCACCAAAGCCCATCAGATCATTTCAGCGGTTTTTAAGCTGCTTAATATCTTCAGCAGAGTAATAACAACACTTCACGTGCCAGCTAAGCCCAGAGGACCGCCAGGGTTCATTATCTGGCCACCTCCGCACCCGAGAGGCAGCGATGAGCGGCCCCGAGGGACACGGGAGCCCTCCCAGGAGGGTCCTCCCCTTGCCGAGGGGTGCGCGGGGCTCTGCCCATGGCAGTGCTGCAACCTGACGGAGCAAAGACTAAAATAAAAGTGCAATAATTGTTAATAACAGAAGGCGGTAAAAATTTCTCAGCACAGCAGAGATTAGCTGCTGGTAAAATTAATCCATTCAAGGCTAACAAAGGCTTCAGGAAGGCCCTGTGTTCTTCATTCACAGGGATTTTATTCATCTTTTGATTTTTTCTTAGTTTTGAAGCAACTAGATCCATTTGTATTTTTTTCCCCTTGGCAGCCAGTTCTAGCCTTATCCAATTAAAGGTCAAAACCAAGATAATTTACCCAAAACATGGCAGACAAGGTAAAAAGACTCCTATTAGATTTCTGCTCACGATAAAGGAATTACATTCTTCCCAAAGACAAATCAGGCTTATTGAAAATGTAAATCATTATTTTCTATAAAGATGTTTATATCTTCAGGGCTTTTTCTTAGACTTTGTTGTAACACATCTTGTTTTTACATGTACTGTGGTTAGTACAATTGAATTAAAGAATGACTTACAGCAGTAGATTAGGTTCTGCTTGATTGAGTATATATTTACAATGGAAATCGGTATGCACTTTTAACCTTGTTACAATGCTGCTTTATGTCTGATTAATATATTAAAGCAACTCATTCAACAATAAGCTGTTTGCAGACAAGTGAAATGAATTTGATTTTTTTATCACAATTCCTTTATTGACACTGACAAACCAATGTCTACAATCTGATTATCAGAAGTAAATTCCAACAAATTTCTACCAAATGATTCCAAAACATGGGGAGAAAGCACTGGACTGAAAGATGCTTTTAATGCATTTTTGCATATCTTCGCTTTGTACTCACTTTACAAGTTCCCACAACTCACCAAAAAGATAAAATTGTACCAAAATCTCTCCAGGCAGAAAGTGCTCCAGAAGTGGTCGCTTGCTCCTAACCAGTGACACATGCAGACACAATGGCAATGGCGTGAAGCAATGGTCAGAGCTGTGCTGGATGATTTTTTTTAGCATTTGTCATGCGGTCCCACCTGCTCTGAGATCCTGGTGAGAGCGGCTGGCCAGAGCCACCCTGGCATCACCTTCTGCGGTCCCCACTGCCCTCAAGCACCCCCAGCTCCCTAGGCTGTTCCTCAGAGAGGAGACCGGGGAAGGACGATTTAAATACCAGCACAGGCAGGTGCAATATCAAATACCTGCTCTCCGGTGCTCTGGAGAGCAGCTGCATGAAGTTTATTTGTACGGTGACACCGATCAATACCCGCTATCCAAGAGTTAATAAGCTTTAGAAAGAAGTAACTCAGAGCATGCCAGTCACCCTCAAATTATCATCAGTAACCACTGGGCTCACTTGCTCTATCCCCTTCCAGGTCAGTGTCTAAGAGCATAATCTCCACCACAGCAGATAGCACAGATGAGAATTAGGTGTGAAAATTGATTAGGTTAGAAAGACATACACCTGCAAAAAGAATTGCTAAATTCTCCAACTGCAGGTTTGATTTTTTTCCCCCTCTTTAAATAGAAATAACTGTGCCAAAGTAGCTGTAGGCTATCAACGCAGCTTTCTGCAGCCAGCCTGCTCTTGCTCAAATGAGTCTTTCAAAGAATAATTCAGTTAGCAGCCAACTTCACCCTCATGCGTACATCTGAGAGCAGGCTCTGCGCCCTCAGGGATTTATTAGTTGGGGAAACACAACAGGTAGAGATGATAAACGCCACCAGTGTGTTCTTGTTCTGCAGCAACCCAAAGAGGCCGAAAGCTCAGGCTGCCAGCAGCAAGGGGTGCACACACCGAAGTGGACAGTTGAAAAATCTGCCTCAACTCTTTCATTTTATTTTATTGTTTATAAATGTATTTGTAGATGGTATCTTTCATGTCCGGTACCTCAAAGCTACTTTATAATAAGATGTAAAAATGATATAACGTACAGCTCTGAGCGTATACCACATGCCGGCAGAGAATTCAAAATGAAGCAGAGTACTCATTGCAACCTAGTGCCTCATTTTCTGCAGTGCAAAACAAAACACTGCTGATCTGCCTGGGCAGCTCTGGGCACTATTTCTGCTTTGCAGAGGGCCACTTTTAAGTTTCTGTTTTGTTCTCGGTGCATTCATCAGCATTGCTAATAGGAGAGTTGGTTATAGTTTTAAGGCAGCAACACTCACGGGGGTTACTGTCACTGGAAGTAAACTCAGAGCAGTTAACATGAAGGATGCCCTGTGAATGACCTCAGATGGAGTTCTTGGTAGAAACTGCAGTCATGGATAATGAAGCCAAAAGAAGGGTTAGCGCAAAAAGCATTAATAGATGGATATTTGTGAGCATAAGTCTGGCATTGCAAAGCTGTGGGACTTAGCAAGGACACAATCTTTGAGAAAGGAAATGGACCAGAATACATTTTGCAAATAAGGAATCTATGTTCATAGAGGACGCCCGAGGCTGCAGCAATCTGGATGACAAGCAAAGGAGCTGTGTCCTCAGGGGTGACATTTAGGCATTTTATCTCCATGTTAAAACAAAGATATCCAGCCAGTTTTGAGAAAATCTCAGACACAGCTCCCTGATTCCCCATTAAGCTTAGAGAGCAATGCTTGTCTGAATGCAAGAAAGGTCTGGACAGAGCTAAATACAAAGCAAGGCAGCTCGTGCTGCAGAAGTACCTTCCCCAGTGCTCATCCAAAGCCTGGCAGGTCTGTGAGGACCTGGTTCCTACACTGCCCCAGCAGCAGAAGCCAGGGAGAACTGGTCACAAGAAAGTACGTGGGGGATAGGGCTTAGTACCCAGTATGAAAGCTATTTCATCCCTCCTCACTAACAGTGTGAGACTGTGCTCTGCATAAAAATCTGTCACCAACTCTTAGAAACAGCTCCTCTCCCACTTTCCGTGGATCTTGACTTCTCCCCAAAGAGCAGACACAAGCTTCACACAACCACCCGCTAGGCTGTCAGCTCTTACACCCAGCGATTTCCTCCCATGCAGCCACACACTTGGACTCACCCCAGACACAAAAATGCCTCCAAGTCACAGCCACTGCCTAAATGCCTCGGGATTTTTCTGACACTGTGATCTTTGGTTCAACTTGAAATTATTTTTTTTTCTCTCTCAAATTCATTTGCTTCAAATCTTCACACTATGTCCTTGATCATTACAGTTTACTATAAAATGAGGCAGTTTGAAACTTTGAAGCCTAAAGCCCAGCACCCAAGGAACACAGACTCCCTTACACCCCTTCCTGCAATACAGTCTGTTTTAGATATGATCACCAGCTCTCCTTTTCTACATCCCAAGCATCCCATGTTCAGCTGTCAAACACAGCTCTCATGGGAGCCAGGAATGAGAAGAGACACTGGGCTCCGTGCAGTGAAGTTGTATAAAATTGCACAGCTGTATACAATCATTTCCAACAGTTAAGACAGTTTGCTCTGCCACCGTTTCTGCTAGCTCTTACTACTAATATCAAGGCATCGCAGGACCAAATATCTTCTTTAATGCTTGCGAGCCAGTTGCACAACAACAAACCAGCTCCTCCACTAAAACAAGGAACAGGCCAAGTCACAGTATGCACAAACAGGTACACAGAACCAGCAATTAACCTGCACAAGATCTGTAGGCTTCTTGTGACTTCAGCTGAGGAAAGATGCAAGACATCCTGCCGCGTGCAGCCTGCACGCATCTCACACACACCATAGCCAGCACATGATTTGAAGTGAAGTCAAGCCGGGCTCAGCGGGCACCGTATGATATTCCCACCCATAAAATGCAGCAGCCTTAAAAAGCTCTTTTTATACCGCGGACTAGCAGGCATAAAGTTGCCACCAACTGTGTGATCTGCCTCCGACTGAAGTCAACGAAAAGATCTGCGTGAGCTTCGAAGCAAAGTTAGGTTTGGCATCAAACGCGTTGTCAGAGGATGCTCCCCATGCTGCTGCGCATGCATACAAGGAGGAGGGCGCAGCAGCAACCTTCCACTTTTAATTGAAATAAGCATCACTGGAAATTCCACTGAAATGCCACAACATGCCAGGGGCTAGAACACATCCAATTAAAAGGACAGAAGAGCAAAAAAGGAGAGGACAATATGAAAGTTTATGAACAGAAGCAAAATCAAATGCTATTTTAAATAAAACCCCTGTCGATATTCAACGGCATCTCCCCTGGCTTTGCACCAGCAGGTTTGAGCATCGCTGGCCACATCTGCTGCTTCCACCTAGCGGCCCCGCATGCTCATGGCTGGACCCAGTTTGGTGACAAACCGCACCCTGAGCCCCATCGTGCTGCCAGAGCGAGCAGGAGGCAAGGGTTTTACCCACTTTTACACCACTTTGCCCATGCTGGAGCCCAGAAGAAAATGGGCAAGGCTAACCAATGACTGCAACACGCGAAAATGTGCTGTGTCCTTTAGAAGCAGAGCTTTTGTTAGTAGAATTAACTAACCGTGTAACAACGACGACCTTCCTCCCTAGGCCAGACAAGGGATAACTTTCAGCAGGCTGGAAATAACCTCTGAGCTTCACTCCTATTGAGGGTCCAGAGCATCCATGCCAAGGTCACTTCCAAAAGCAAGATGCAGACCCTTGATTCACTAATGCGCATTTGAGCAGCATTAAACCTACAATCTAAGGCCAGAAGCAGTATGCCAGAGTCGCTTGATCAAAGTTTTTTGATGCTGGGTTGCAAAACTGCAGGTGTGAATAATTTTTGTTCTTGTTCTTTTAGAACCAGCTAAGCCACCAACAATGTAGGGATTTATAGATCAAAATCAATGCCTTACTATTCAGTGCTTTGCGATATGCTTCCCCAGCTATCAGAAAAATCTTTAATATCTGAACCTCTTCAGACAACTAATCATAATAGTCCCAAGATATTTTCACAGGAACGGGAACTTTGCTGATACTGTCCTTGGTGATCAGGTTTATTTTCATCCTGCAGCAGGAACAGATGCTTGCTTTAACATGTCTTATCAGGCACATTACACTGCATATCACAAAATGGTTAACAAAAGTACATGATAAATGCACCTTGGGATAACTATGAGTGGGTCTGAGCTTACTGAAAACCAAAACCTCACCAGCATTTCCAGCTTTAAGTGAAAAATGGAGCTAGCTACCAGCAAGCATTAGAGAGCAGCCTGAGGATTAAACTTTTCCGATAAAGAAACTGAAAATACAGAGGCAGTACATCCAGCTGACTATCCCAGGAGCTATGCCAACAGAAAGCAACCCGCATTAAAAGTACAAAGAAACCGATCTCAGTGTCTCAAAGGGAATGACTTCTCGAACAGCGCTGTAATTTCAAAGCTTGCCTCAGAAGTCTCTTGCCAGCTTCAGCATAGAAAGAAATCCATTAGCAGATAGGAAAACTTGCCAGGGCTCCCTGCCACCACCCCAGCAGTGTAATCCATGGAGCAAAGCAGCTTCCAGCTTGGCACCGGGGGAGGTGCCTCCAAAAGCAGCCCCTGGGCAGCACCCAGGGCAAACTGCACCAGCCCACTGCCGGATGCTGCACAAATACACTGAATCACCACATATGGAGACAGATGTAATTTTCGTCCCTGCAAAAGCTCCTTTACTTATGTATTCTTGAATTCCATTCCTGTGCATCTGCAGGTGCTGCAAATTTCTACACTAATTTGCAACAGCAGTGCTTCTCTCAAAGGTGCTATTAGCAACCAAAGTAGCCAATTATATTTTCAGCATGCTCAGGGTTTCCCTAGCAGGGTTCCCAAAAAAGCGAAGTGCAGATGAGGCCCAGTTCACCTGGTCCTGCCCACTCTGGGAGTCCCCCAGCAGCTTCTCATGGCCAGCACCAGAGTCAGGTTCAGAGCCAGCACTCGGCCTGCGCTGGGGCAGCTGAGCACTCCAGCTCCACAAAAAAAACCAAAAACCAGTCTCCCCAGCTGCCTTGCACAGTGGCTTCAGCTTCTCTCCTCACCAGCTCTGCAGCACTGCTATATCACCTATTTAACCCAGACCTGAGCAGTATTTTAGAAGTGTTTGCAGCAAAGTGAAAGAGTAGGATCTGTTCACAGTGCAAGCACATCAAGAACGGCACCCTGATCCTATACGGCGCTGGTTCCCTTCCTCCAACATGTTCCCCCTCTGACCACAATCAGTTGAACAAAGGTCTGGCTACCCTCGTTCTGCAATTTACCTAGGCTTTCTAGAAACTCAGCCATCAGTCCTAAGTGAAGGAAAATGTTTTGCTGAGCTCCCTGCTGTCTTCTTTCTAGGCAATACTCCACAAACAGAGAGCTGCGCACCTCCACTGATTGTAAGGGAAGCACCAAAGTCTCAGCAGCCCTGTCAGCCCATGGCTTTATGTTTATACCTAGAGATGAAGATCTGAAGTTTACTGATACATTTTTGAGTGGCAGGTTTGTCGGTGTTTTTCATAATTTACTTTTGCTATGAAACTTGCAAGGCCAATCGGAAAGATCTTGTATTCATTTGCAGCCTGCTCTTATTCCTTGGTTTGGTTGTGCTACAAACATATCAGCTACACAGAATCTTTTGTGTCCAACCTTAATTACACCAGCAGGTGCAGGTCCTGCCGTGCAGAGAATCTGCTGTGCAAGGCAGGGATCAGCACCCTGCAATCCCACGTCCAGAGGTGCACCACAAGATAGTTAAAGGGCAGAAGTCCTGCCAGCCCCATGAGAAGGGCTGAGAAGTGACATGTGCCCTGCCAGACACATATTTCAAAGTAGCTAATAAAGCCAAAATTGAATCCTTTTCTCTGATGAATCTCAGCTGCAGGCATACCCCCTGCCCTTCACATGCAATATGCGGCTGGAGCATCAACTCAAGCCACCCACCTTTTCTCGTTTGGGTCTCGCTGGGCAATGCATTGCCTGTTTCCTGCTCTGTTGGGATGGATTCAAAACCCTAATGAGTTACAGGGAGGAAAAAAAATATTTATGTAAACAACTTACTATCTGTGTCAAGTCAACAATATTCACCTCAACTCCACAACCTTCCAAAATAAAACTGCAGTGCTGGTTTTAGGCAGGGAATCCCAGAGGAGGATCAATGATTAGCTATGTAAGACACCCAGACCTATTGTCTCTCATGTACTTTCAACAAGAGAGAAAACATTAACTTCAAGGGGTGGGGGGATTGAATATTTTATGACGTTTATTTGTACTGCATCTCTGCCTTTTTTGTGGTAGAAAGCACAGACTGACTATAATTGCTGCTCCCTGCATTCATGATTAAAATATCTACAAGACGTAGAAGTACTAGGCACTGTTTCAACACGGAAGAAAGTATCAGACAGGAAAATCTATAGATACAGTGAAAGACAGAATATTTTTCCTAATCTACCCAGAGACTCAGCCGACTTGATGAAGTATTTTAATAGTATAGTTTAGGGGTGACATTTTTAAACAGAAAAGTTGTAGAAATGATTAAACCTAACACCACCATTGCTGACAAATTAACTATTAAAGCAAGGCTTTGTATTAAAGCAAGGCTTTGGGAGGGAACTGCCTCATGCCATAATGCTATGAAATTCATTCTTGTGCATTGCCATTTGTTCACCAGGAACACCACCGGTTTACATTTAAATACATGCCTGAAGGCACGTGATTTCCACAAGCAGAGCAACAGCAGCATGACTCTATCTTAGGGTCTGCGGAGCTCCACAGAAACCTCCCTAGAGGCTCTGCAACACCTCTGGGGCTGAGGTTCAAATGCCCTCTTGTAGTTAGGTCTGCTGCAAGCTACAAAATGGGTCCAGATCCTTGTGCAAATACCTGCAACACAGCCTGAGGGTGGCAAAGAGGGACAAAGGAGCAGCCACATGGAAGAAGGATGCATTGCTGGGTAATGCCCACACAGACCCAAAACATCAGGAAAAAATAGTACCATTGCGGAAGTGCCGCCAAAGACAAAACAAAGAAGTCTAAAGGACAGATAAGGGCAGTAGTGTTGTTATTCAGGCTATAATCACTATGGGCATGGAAAGTAAGTTTTCCATAATTCCAGTAGATTTTAACGACAATTAAATAACCTGTGATTATGCTTAATAACATGCAGGTGAATTGAACTTTGCCTACAGAAATGCTTGTGGCCAAGGTCAGAAATAAAACAGGCTGATACAAAAAGCCAGCACAAGAGCAAAGCCCCACAGTTTCAAAGACAACTCCTGTGGCATTTTAGACTTTGATATGACGATGGTATCTAAAAACAATCATATTTACAGGATAACAGAAACTACAACTGTTTGCTTCCAGGTATATTCTTTGAAACTCGATATGTGCTGATAAGTTTAACAGAGAAACTTTCATTCCAGCACAACCAAAAAAATTGTGTTCTATCACTGACGGGCAGAGATGTTTACCCCAGATCCCAGACACATACAGACCAACAGAGCTGGGCCACCTGCAACACCGTAGTTATAACTGTCAGCTCTTCCATCACTGCCCTATTCCTCTACTGAACAGCTCACAGCTTCATTTGTAAAACAGTTGCTCCTGGCTCAGGTTTGACATAAGAGTTTGAGCTGAGCAACAGCAGTATTTTAAGAATAAACTTTAAAGACCCAGTGGCCATCCTCTTTTAGTGACAATTGATAGACACTTGGCTTGCTTGCCTTGGATTTTTTCCTCTGCACTCCTATAACTCAAAAATGTCTATAGAGCAAATAAAAAGAATCTCTCAAGTATTAAATAATCAAGAGGAGTTATGCTGAAGCACCTAACTATATATGGCACTAATGAATTCAAACTACTCTGTCAAGTACAAAAGCACTGAATGGTTATGTGGTGCTCAGTGTTTGTTTGTTTTGGTTTTTTATTATTTCCAAGGAAGTCAATTTATGTTCTGATTTGGCTAAGGATGGGCAGACAATGGCTCTACTGCCACGGCTTGTGTTAACTTCGGCAGCTCTTTGTCTACTTGTCCTCCCACAAACACATTTTCAGTAGACAGATCAAGGTCTCTATTTGATAATATAATTGACAGTCATGTTCCTTCACTGCATACGTGGAAGTCTTCAAGAAGAAAAAATACATTTTTAATGTTGTGCCAACAAGAAAAGAATATGGGAGGAAAAACTTCTCATTTCAGGACTATACAGCAACACATACTGCACGTGCTTGCACAACCTGGCATGCAGCCCATACGGGCAGTATTTCCATTCTGCCTTCCCATCTACAAGCACACCATGTTTACTGGTGCAAAATGTTTTGGATGCTTTCACTCACAGCTGAGTATGGCTTCCAATCTTTTGAGAACAAATACAATGTTCTACACACATTGTGTGTACAAGGAAGTTTTGTTTCTTACTGCCCTGGAAATGCCAATTGGGCTCACGGTTTAGCTAGGTTTTCCCTCATATACATCACCACCACCTGTAAATGAGTTGCATGAGTTGTCTCTCACCTGCCCTAAAGCTAAACCTACAACTACATCTCTGCTCCTTTGCTGTTCCTGAGAAGGATGAAAGGTTCTGACCAGCTGGAGCTTCATTCTTTGATCATGCAACACTGAAGAAAAACATAACAAAATTAAAATACAAAATAAAGCAAATTTCAGAGTGTTGTCTGTGAATTTATGCACTTTGTCCTCCTTAGCACCAACTATGTGGAAACTCCAGGCCAAGCTCTTAGCAGAGCAGCTTCTCTGTCCTCTAGCACAGCTGTTCCCTAGCAGTTACTTCCCTGGCTCCAAAATACCAGAAGTTGTGCCTGGCAGAGCTGCCACCCTGGGACCTGGAACCTCCCAGTGGTCTGGGGTGCACGAGAAATGCTTGGTAGGCTGCTGTTAGGGATTCTCTGCAGGGAAGAGCTAAGGCATGCAGTCTTTGACAAGCAGCTTAAAAAACGGTGTCCTGTAAAGTACCTCAGAGCCTTGGTCACAGCCACCTCCTGGTCACCGCAAGATGTGTAACGTAGCTTCCTGGAGGTTTGGTCCCTAAACCTCTCCCAAGCAATAAAGGGAGTTTGCACCAAATGTGCCAAACTACCCCAGGGGTGTGAAACCACCAAGGTGCCACCACATCATTTCACAGTCCTCATAGAGCACGTCTCAGGCAATCACTGAGCAAAAGTGGCACATAAAACGGCATAGAAGAGTGCTGTTGGCTGAATGCCCCATAGGTCAAAATCCATAATCCAATCCATTGCCACGGCCCGAAAAAAGATAAGTTACTTACACTGCAAGTACTACAGTGACCTACATAGACACAACTCTTTTGTAGACAGGAGTCAAGAATGACAGGAACAAGCAGCTAACAGGGAAACTGTGGCAGATTTTAATCATTGTTGGCTTTCAGCAAAGCATAACAACATTCCCACACCTTTGCCCACATCCCCAACTCTACCCTACCTGCATGGAGCAATCAACTGTGTCTCAAGAAAATCTCTTTTGCAAAACAAGTGTTATGTTACTGCATTCCACTTATCCTTGGCATTCAAACAGAGCAGCACTATTTTCTGAACAAGAAAGCCTCAGTTTCTCAGGAGGCTCAGAAATTCACACAATGTGTTTTTAAAATGTCAGGTCACTCCTAATAAATAAGAAATAACCTTACCCCTGGGATTAAATGCAGCCCAAAATCGGAATGAGTTACCAATACAGGGAAAACCAGACCTCCTTTAGTAAATCAAGAAACATGGAATGCCACAATATATGCCTCTACTTGGCATCTATTTGGAGGTATATTTTAGTGATGTTAAGTGATGAAGAAACAGTTTTCTACCCTGCTCGGCTTCATGACCTTTGAACCACAGATGGTCTCCTAAAGACCATCCCCCAGGATGCCCAACACACCAGGAAAAAGAGACCACAGGGCAACGCAAGTCTGGCCCCTGCTAATATAAACACTCACATATAATTTGAGGTTTACTGCACTTCACGTCAGAATGAGTGAGACAGGGGACACCTGGACAGCAGGACATCCTTTAAGACCTACCCAAAGCAGGAAGAGTACCCAGGAAGAACAAAAGATGCTGGGACATCTCAGCTCATGATCTACTGTCCCAGCTACAAGGCTGATGCCGGAATGAATCCGCACTTTTCAGTTGTGACCAATCTGAAAAGAGGCAAAGCCCTAAGACGAAGCCCAGTCCCCACAAACACCAGTCTCAAATGCTACCAAAAGTTTTAAAAATCAGAGAACCGAGGAGGAAGTACAGAGGAGCTGGAAATCAGAGCATGTGGTGACTGTCGGCTGGAGAGGGATGGATTGGTTACACCACGTAGCACATGTGGTACACAACCGAGCCCTGCTGTGGAAAAGAGCATGAGGAACTGCAGAAAACCACTCACAGTTGTTGAGAGTTTTCCTTCATTCTTCTGCACGTAGACAACTGCGTCCCGCACCAGGGAGAAGAGATTCAGGAGGACATGCTCCATGTCATAGATGCCGTGCATGCCTTTGGTCAGCCCCTCCAGAGAGCTGATGTACTCTCGCCAGTGGTGGTCAATCTCTACGACGCCCGCCAGGCATCCGTGCATCACCGCGCCACAGTATCCAACACAGGGCTTGGCCATGAGGAGCCCCTGGCAGTGCGAGCAGTACCACATCTTTAGCAGCGCTCGTCCACAGTCCTTGCTGAATTTCAAGTGGTCAGTAGTGTTTATAACCTCGATCCCCAGGTTGAGTGCCTGTAAAAAGACTCGCGTGGTTTGCAGTGACTTGGACACCTGCGTCATCATCATCTTAGGGTAGTTACCAAAGGCTTTGAGGTCTCTCCTGGCTGCCCGCAGGCATTCAGTCATTTCTACGGAGGGATCAGGGAAGCCAGGATTAATCAAATGAGAGTAGACCAAAGGGAATAAACTGTCAAAAAATTCATTTATCATGTCATTGACACTGATGTCAGAGCCCAGTATGTACAGTGAGACATCAGTAAAAAGTTCTCCAACAAACTTAAGAGCTCTGGTCCCCATGCTCTGGTAGTGGTTCCTAAACATGCTGTTGGTGAAGTTCCTTGCATGCCGTACTACAATTTCAAAGGCTTCTGCAAAACAGAACAAAAAAAAAAAGTTAAGATGATGAGCTCAGAAACAGGGAGGATATTAGACCACACCAGCTGCAAAGGCTGGCCCCATCCTGCCCACTTTGGGTCAAATGCCTACCAGCAGCGATGCCTGCTGCAAAACTGACCATCACCAGCAATTTTCAGGGGAACGCATATATCCTTCAAACACAAGCTACATTTCAAAATGGCAAAAACTATGATCTAGTTAACATTTCAGCTTTTAAAGAAAATATTGATTCAAGAAAAGGGCTAGACTGCAATTTCATTCGCTCCCTCTTCCATATTGATTTGAAATTAACAGAAGTTCTATCTCAAGGCAATTCAAGACAGAGATAAATGTTTGACAAACTATACAGTGTTGAAAATCAGGAAACAGCAAATGCTGACATTCCATTATGAATAGAAAAATATATACGGGTTTAATCATGGAGCCGACCCTCAGAACCAACTCTGCACTAAGTGTCCTCAAAGTCACCTGAAAAGCCTCTGCAGCTCCATAGTTTTCCCAAATGCACCAGGATTCACTTGAGCTGCAGATCCGACATTTTTATCTGCCCTGGACATGAGCTGTTCCATAGCCCAAAGGGATGCTGACAGGCAGTGACAGCATCCATCTGTGGGTGCATGGCCAGGTCGCTCTCACACACTTCAGGCTGCACCGAGCTGCCCAGGAAGCACAGCAGCAAGTTTCATACTGAGACCGACGACTTGCAAGAAAAACCGGTGTGCATTTTCCCCTCTCTTCCTTCAAAGAGGCGAGGAGTTTCTGCACACACCTCCATGCGGCAAGCAGGAGAGCCTCCAACAACGCAGCCACCCCGCAGTTATTCCCTTAATTATAGTCCTAACCAGGAGGCTTCCAAAATACCCAACTATGTGAAGACAACCTATCTACACACTCCTGTCCCAGTTTGCAAGTTAAAGCATTTGTAGGGGAGGCCACGAGTGCAAACTAAATTCCTTTTCTTTGGCCAAATATCACCACCAGCCTGCATCCCATTCTCCAGGGTACTGGTCATAAAATGCTAAAAATAACGAACAGCCTCTCAGCTCACAGGTCACTGACACCCTGCGACGTAGCCGCTCTCAGCTGTGGCACTCTGGAAATATGCATCCAGGCTCAATTTGCATGGAAATTATTCATGTTCAATAATTAAAGGGAATGTTTAATTTTTAAAACAGTAAGTGTTATTTTCTTCCATTTGTTGAGCCTGAGGTGCAGCTGAGCGTGGCCTGACGCCTCTCCACGGGGGTTCGATATCAACGTTATCACAAGCAGTGGTGGGCCCCGCTGCTCGCCCTGCCTGGCCTCCGGCATTAACCACGACCTTTGGAAACCACCACGGCTCCGGCACTCCAGGCGGTTTCTCCCCAGGCGCACGCACCTTGCAGACAGGGACCCGATGCTTTTTGCTGTCCCCCATACCAGCATGCAGAAAGCTACGGTGCAAGCAGCAATCAAAGCAGAAATTACCGAACACAGCTTTTCAAGCCACCCCACCTGGCGCGTGCCCATCTCCCGGACATGCCCCTAAGGCACACGCCAGCGCGTGTCACCCGCAGAGCCCAGGCACACCAAAGCAAGAGCCTGAGCTCTCTCGACACTCGCGCTGCCCGAGCAAGCCCATCGCAGCCATCTGCGTTCACAGACGGCAGCCATCCTTCCTTCCTGACACCACAGATTGAGGGACGCAGCGGTGAAGGACACAGAGCCCGCTCCTCACGCCTCCCTCCCCATGACAGCAGGCATCTCGCTCCTCACACGTGCCGATGCAGAACATTGCAACGCTTGCCAGGCGTAACAGCACAGCCGATGCTGAGGGGCAGATGTCTGGGCTCTGACAGGAGAGCAAATTCGGTTTTCTGCTATAAAAAGTTATTTTTTTAAAAAAATAAAAAAGTTTCTTTAAATAGGGCACAGGGATTATGAAACTTTTTTTCTCCTTTATCCTCAAGAGCACCAGAATAGCTTTTGCCTCAACAAAGAGCACAAAGCACTTTTTGGGCCAGCATTTTTGACAGCACTGCAGACAGTGCCAGGGTTTTCATGCTGTGCCTCACCATTCGCCTTTAACCTCTTCTCTGTTAGTTCCCTTAGAAAAAAAAAATCGTCCCCTCTTCCTTCTTCTTGCTCCTCTATGCTTTGGAAGTTATCATCAGAGCCAAGAGACCCTTCGCTGATTAGAAAAATATTCCAAACTCCTATGCAAACCTCCTACAGTGAGAAATGCTTCAGAAAGGAATTGAGAACAGTGGCGCATCAGAAGAGCATGCACACACAGTCCCACTGCTTTAAAGGTCATGACATGCACATAATTTTTATCATAATAACTGGCTAAGAGTGTCTATTTTATGCGCCTTGGAGCCTTTGCATATAACCATTAGAGAGCACAACAGGGACTATAAAAGCATATGGAGCCTCCTGCTGCCCCATTAATAGATGCAAGAAATAATAAAACTTGGTTAAAAAAAAAACAAAGTCTCCCAGATCCAAAATATTTTATAACCAGCTCCCCTAGTTGCTTATTCTGAACTATTCCTCACAAAGGGCTGGCTACATGAATATTAAACCCCCAGCCACCAGAAGTGACCCAGAGCCAGACTGCGAGCACAAAGAGGCGGCAAGTTGGCGGGGCAGCCCCCTGCGCTCATGGGAGCCAGCCTCGAAGGGAGGCGAAAGGGATGCAGCACTACAGCAACAGCATGGGCTTCTGCTCTCTCAAAACCAACAGGCTGGATTTGCTGCCGGTAAAAACCGCCCTGCTCATAACATGGCATTATTGGAACTCCTATTGCTGGAGGACAATTGAATCTTCTTTTTTTTTCTTTTTAATTTATTTCAAGGATATTTTCAAAAACTGCAATTTAAGGAAGCTGGTCTGTAGGTCTAGCTGAAGCAGAATAAATACCTTAACAGGACTGGCGGAGCGTAGTGACAGACTTGCACCCTCTGTCCAGTACACAATGTGCCTTGCAGTACCTACTTCACATTTTGCTATCGCTGTCACTGTAGCTGTGCACACACAACAGAACTCAACCGTGTTATAAAGTTATTTATCTGCTTTTATATCATTTTCTTTGGAAAAGATTTTTCTTAGCAAGAAAAGAACGCCAAAAAACTTCTGCATGGACTAAAATCTAAATAGCCTTGATCCATAAGTCTGGCTTATGGAGATGGCAGCCTGAGCTGCTGCAGGCCACCATGCTGGAAAGTCCTGCCTGGGTAGCTCTTAAACACGTTTCACCCACAGGAACGACGGAGCTAAATGCATACACAAATTATACTCCAAAGTCATTTCAGCCAGCCCAGGGACAAAACCTGGGAACAACTTAGCAATACACGGCATCACAGCTCTCTACCCCAGGACAGGAGGGAAGAGAGGGAAGAACAATATTGTGCCAGGTGAAACCTGGGGAATTGAAGCAGGACATGAGCCAGAGCACCACCAGCTGCGAAGCACCGTACCTGGTACACTGGTACTGCACATCTGTTGACTAGCTCTGTCAAGGGCAGTTTATTAGGGCTCACAAAGGATGCATGAAGTAGTTGAACCTTTGCTCTAGAGCACACTTATCAGGCAACAATTGAAAAGCAGGAGCTATTACGTATTATTTTTCCAGCAGGAACTCCCCTCAAGCACCTGAAGAGGGATTGCAGTGGCCAGGAAGGATGGACTAAGCTGCTTTCAAAGTGCAAAAGCTCCCCAGAATGCGGCACAGGGATGCATGGCCACTGCAAACTGGCAATTAGAGAAAAGAAAATAAATTGTAAAAGAGCGTAATAGTGCCCTGAGTGGGGATTACTGGCAGGAGAAGGAAATCACTGAGTTCTCAGCTCAGATAATAAAAGTCTGCTGCTTAGTTAAAACACCAGCCTTCCTGAGAAGGCGCATTTGCTCCTGAGCTGCAGCTACTTCAAAGGGACTGGGGCTGGAGGAGCTCTGGATTAACCTGCTGGCTCCCCCAGGCTGCAGGCTCCAGCCCAGCCTGGGATTTGATGGGTTTATTTAAGAGATTATGCGATGTAGTCGCCTGAACGTAAAGGAGCCAGAACGAGCGAGCTCAGCGAGCCATTCCCGTACAGCATCCCCTGGAGACTCGGCACAGCCACAGCTGAAACCCTAAAGCAGCTGTGGACACAGAGCAGCAACAGATCTGGGTGCAGACTCACAAGCAGCTGAGGGTGTTTGGAAAGGGCGCTGCTGCTAATAAAGTGAGGTATGTCCTTCCTTCGTCCCTCTACGCCAGCTCACCGAAAACCAGCCCCACCAAAACCAGCTGTGCACCCACAGGGAGCAGACGTGCCAGCGGCCAAGCCAGCTGCTCCACCTCCCCACAGCACCACAGTGAGAAGGCGTGAGCCAGCCCGCAGCGGGAAGGAGGGGAAAGCAGCGTCCAACGTGGTGGCCGGGTGTCAGGAGGACAGGTGTCATGGGCAGGCTCTGTGCCTGCCCACATGCCCCTGTGCAGCTGGTATTTGGCTGCAAACAAGCTTCCTGCATGGATAGCTGTCCCTCTCTGTGCTGCAAACCACAGAAGTCTTCTATGCAAAAGGGGTGCACCAAAAAAAAGGGGTGCTCTCCCTTTACTCTTCAGGACACGGATCACGTTGGGAGAGAACCAGGCACTGGAATCCCTAAGACCATGGAAATCGTTTCCATCCTGAGGCAAAACTTGTGTCTCCAGGCAGGCTAGTAGAAAATTTTCCAGCGAATTAACGTGTTCCTAATGCAACTGCTGCATCCTGTTCAGGTCCCAGGTACCCAAACATTTAAGAGTCCCATGCATCTAGAACACTCCACCACAAAAAAAGACACCACACAACCCCGATGCTCACAGATGGAAATTTAAATGTTCATCAAGGAAATACCAAAAGTTTTGCTTTTTGTAAGCTCACCAAAACATTTTCAGACATGGCAATTGCCACAGTACTGCTAGGAAGCTGCGAAAGCAGCCATAGGCATTCACATGTAAGCGAGCTCTAGCGAAGAAAATACTTCTCTAATACCTCCAATGAATCAGAGAACTTCAGACTCATTGCAACAGCTTTTATTCCTAAAAGACACAAAAGAGCTCACCAAGAGAGAAACAACTGTTTGCAATAACGGCCTGGCTGCCACAGGCACTACTGGTGAGATGAACTGCAAGTTATTTTTCAAACAGCAGGTAATATTTATTTACAAACTTGGAAAAGGTTTTCAATACATTGAGTAGAAATGAAACAAAATCCAAGAGTTTTTCCCCTGGCAGCAGTAAGAACAGACTCTAGATTTGTTCCTTTATGATTTACACTACAGTGCAAGTTTTTAACAACATTATCTGGAGACAAAAGCTCTTCTAGGCAGCATAATTACTTTTGTCTGTAGCATTACAAAACCCATCAGATGGTGCCACTGCTGCTCTTACAAGGTTTGCTTCTCTGAACAAATTTGGAGCTTCAACCCCTCCCTCTCTCCCCCAACAATAAGACAGCCTTTTGGATTACTTTTACAATATTGTCACTATAAAATTTATGGACTTAAGCTCCCAAAGCCTATGAGATTAGCTTCAAAGCATTAGTAATAAAAATTAAAGCAATTTAGTTATTCCGTCTTCCCACTTTTAAGCCATCAGGGTTCACATTGTCTACCTTCGCTCCATCACCATCAGACCAAGAGAGGAAAGGTCTCCACCCAGTCTCCAAATTAGAGGGGGCTCCTTTCACCTCCGTGCCCACCACCCTCCTGCCTCGCAGGGGAGCAGCCATGTGAGGCTCTCGTGGGAGCCAAGCTAGAAGTTGCCAAAGCCAGCACTGCCTACCGACCAAAGCCAAACCATCTTCCTCTAATTATCTGTGCCTATCAAAATGCCAAGCTCAAAATCCATTTATTCTAATTGTTCGGCTTATCTACTGCCCTGGTATTTTGAAACACACTCCCTGTGAATTTTCTAATAAAAATGCTGTATGCTAGCTTCTCATTTATACCCACCCAAAATACCTTGAAAACGTGCTACCATTACATTCTAAGTGTCCAACCACTGAGCAATTAGTCGCACTGTGGCTCACCCATTTATTATTTATATCCCCCATAAAAACTGTCAAAGAGGACAGCGGAGCCCACCAGCACAAGCCCAGAGGCCAGGAGACAAAGAAACACTCGTGCCCACAGCCGCTTGCCTCTAGACCTCGCAAGACCAGTGTGCCCAGACCAACCCTGCCTGCAGGGAGCAAGCAAAGCACAGGAACTCCTCCAAGGCCCTGCAAGGAACCAATTAGAACTGACATTTCCCTGCCTCTGTTTTCATGCGTGCATTTTTGTTGCATATTTGTTAAGGCCTGTCGTCAACTGCTTCCCACTGCATGCCTGTGGCTGGGCACGATGGAAGAAGCTGATTTCAGGGCTGCGCTCCCCAAGGTGCCATAGTCCAAGCGGACTTTCCAACAATAAAAACAAAACTCCTGGGAAAAATCTCTCTGGAAAAATGACTCTGCAGTAAAAGTCTTTTCTAGAGCTTCGTACTTGAACATGTGGCAGTGGTGCTTTTGATTAAATATTTCTTGCACATCTATTGTATAATTTGCTTTTCTGAGCATCCAGTAATATTCCGCTTTGTGCTGTGACAGATGTGTGAATGCTTAGGAGATTCTTGAAAATTTAATAAAGACAAAGTTAAAAATGCAAACAGTCAAGGCTGGCACGAGTGATTCTTTATAAAAACCAAGGGGAGCAGGAAGAATAAGGGCCCTGAAAGGCAGGGTCAACCAAAGACGTGGAAGCACAAGAAGGAAAGCAGAGAGGGATTTAAGAGGCTTCTGCAGCAAAAAGGTAGCTCTGTTTTTAGATGCAGCGGATGAACGACAGGACGTTCACTGCCACGGTCCCATTTAACAAGCAGGGGAGACCCCCCCAGTCCTGTGGCATCCTTGCACTAGGATTAGCCAAGATCTGTTTTGCAGCAGGGTGGGAGAGGCTGGGGAGAGCCTCTGCCTTGTCTGGCACCACTGCAGTAGGAGCTGAGATGGGGGCACGTATACAATCTACAGACTGCACAGGTCCACTATCTGCACACCTGCATCTCCCCATTTGCCCTGTAAAGTACTTTTCAGCTCCTGCACACAAACTTCTATCCCTTGCAAGCCTGAAAGAGGAGATTTTCTGAGAACCCCGTAAAAAGATGCTCTTCACCACAGTTGTGAGGTCTCTGCCCTGAACCCTGACAGCTCCTACCTGCTGCAAGGCAGTCCCTGTCCTCCACACCAACAAAGATGTTATTGCCAGGGAAGTTGGAAAAACTTGCAGAGTATCTCATTTTGTTCTCTCTCTACTATTAAACTCAAAGGGTAGCTGAAGGTGTCCCGTCCCTGAATTCAGCTAACCCCAGAGAAAACATGGTTTTGAACCCAGTTTTGCTTCTTGTGCTGGTAACCTGTCAGCCCAAAAAGAGGTAAACCTCTTCCCGTGTACCCCATACCTACGATCTGGTGCTGAAGCTCAAGTAAGGGTTAAAGAGTTCGGGTCTGAGTGCCCAGGCTCCTGTCCGTGCTGGGGCACTGGTTTAGGGAGACACCAGGCAGCCTGCTGAAGGGGCATGGCGGAGCTCAGCAATACAGGAGAGCCTGAGGACAGAGGGAGCCTGCAGAGCTCTGCTTCTTGCTGGGATGCGACATGTTTGGAAACACCCTGTGGTTTGGTGAACATCCGTACCTGCGCCCATCATTTGCAGGGGGGTGAACCTTGCTCCTGTGGAAGTGATTTACTGCAAAGGAAACAGTAATCTTTATCCTTGTCCAGGGCTGCCCAAAATGGCTGGGGAGTTTGCAGGAAACAAGCCACTGATCCATACAGCAAGGCTTACTGGGGTCAGCATGGTGTTGCCTGAACACAGCCTTGTGGGAACACGCTACGGGTAGAGAGGCAGCCCGGAGTGCTGAGCTGGCAGAGCTCGGGGTCAGCAGACCAGCATTTCTCTTTCAGCTGTACACAGAAATATGCACACTCCAAATATTTCATATTTTCCTCTTTCCCTCCAAAGGGGAAAAGTTAATTAAACCAATCCAACAGGACAAAATAAATGACTGAAAACAGCACTAGCAGGCTTTTGTCATGCTGTAATTATATCAATAATACGCTCAGAACTGATGTCACATCACTGGGGAACTTTCACCTTCACCATTTTTACCACAAATATTTACACTCAAATTCATATCATTGTTCTCTCTCCCATTTGCTGCGGAGATGACAATCTCCATCTACAGCTCGTACTTGAAGCCAGCTGCTCGGCCAGCAAGCCCAGCCAGGCTTCTGACAGACCCCTGCGCCCAACAGTAGGAAAACCTTCGGAAACCCTGGGAAAAGGGGCATTTCTGCCCTGATAACTGGACAGATGGACAGGTCCAGGCATTTTACTGCTGCAAAGCCACACGTGTTTCCGACCCCGACACAAAGTGCATTTCTGGGGAAAAAAGGAAAGAGACACAGAACACAGCACTCTGTTAACAACACCCCCCCCCCCCCAGCCACATTTTTACTAATTGGAGGCTCCAACATCCAAATAATGGGGTTATAAAGATAGCAAAAAAAGAAGCACACCTCTTAAAAGACGAATGACAAAACGCGTTTCAAGCAAAGGACAAGTGATTCCATAAATTCCCTCTCAAATTTACAAGCCAAGTATCTAACAGCCAGCCATTTCTAAAAAACGGGATACCAATTTGTGTACTCCATTTATTTTAAAATAAAATTTATAAGCAATTTCTGAAAAATGCATGTCTAGCAAATTCTTTTATTCATCCGAATAAATGAAGGTAAGTCAAGCCACTAGGTTAAGTTCAGTTTACATCAAAAAATTTGAAAAAAGTCTTTAGAAGTGCATTGGCCTCACTCACTTTACAGCGAGGCAGATCTGAGACTGGTTTTCCAGGCTCCCTTTCATTTCAGCAGGCTTTTATCAGTCTGTTAAGTCTCCAACAATGGGGAGCAGACTATTTATTTAAGAAGCAAATTCCTTCCCTTTATAATCTCTCCTGGCCAAATTCTCTTTTAAGTTATCTCAACTGTCTGATGAAAAGCAAATGGCAGAAAATCAGTTCTTGATCCCTATAGTAACATGAAGGGCTTGCACTTATTTAAGGGCACCTGTTGACCGTTTTTAAATCACTCCAGTAGCAAACCCTTTATTTCTGATTTCTGCTTCCTACCTGTGCTCGCAAAAGTCGGAAAAGACATTTGCTCAGTAACTGATTTAAAAGCAACGAACATCACCGTAATTCTCTTCCCCTAAAGAGTGGCTGTTCCCGAGACAGAGCAATGCCCAGGCTCTCAAAAGCAATTTAGAGATTTTATTAGAGATTTTAGACGGATTTTGTCTCAAGATATCTGAGAAGGACAGGGACTTCCTACATGGAAACTGGAGCATGGATCATTTCAGCAGCACAAGTGCAACCACCCTTCCAATGTGCCCTGGCAGCAGCTGACTCCCTGGGCTCACTCAAAATACCCTCGCAGCATCATGCTCGAGATGAAGCCAGGCTATCCAAGCCCATAGTCTGTCTGAAGAGATGCCGTGGGGTCACACACGATACCAAATCCACATCAGCACCGTTACAAAAGCGCTCAGAAAATCCCAGACACACAAATCCCAGGTACAATCACCTACACATGGCCCGAGTTTCCAGACTTAGCACTTTCCGAAAATTATTTTCACTTCTTTCCTTCCTACCTATGCAGTATCTTGAGTTGAGCTGCCCCTTATTTATTTATTAAGTGATGCATGGGCAGGCCACTGTCCAGGGAAGCAGCAGCAGCAGGTGAGACATCACATCCTGGTGGCACCAATTTGTCCCACGGCCAGGCCATCCCCAGCATCCCACGTCCCAGCTGGTTCCTGTATTCCCCTTGCCCTGGCTCAAAGCCCCGTTTTGATTAACACTCATTTCCAAAAAGGAAATATTTTATTGTCTCCTTACTTCCTCCTGCAAGAGTGAGGCAGCCGCTGTAACAGGAGCACACGAGTACAATTTGGCTTTCAAGACCAGGGCTCACAAACACTGCTGCCAGAAATCGATCTGAGGCTCCACCGCCCGCTCCAGACGGGCTTTCTTTCAAGAACATGAATAATCCTCTGCAAAGTAATGGCACTATTCATCTCTCGAAAGTTCCTCACAGGCGTAAATCCCTTGCTGAAGAAGAGGCCACGTGTTCAGCCGACTTCCCAGTAAATTAAAATTCAGCTTGTTCTTTTTCTAAAGAGAAACACTGAGGATTGATCGATAAATTTACCAAAAGTTATATGGCAGCTGGTTTCCTCAGTAATAGAGCAACCGCTGTTCAGACATGGTTTAACACATAATCTCCAGATCAATATAACTTTTGATTTATAAATAATGATAACAAAAGGAGCAAGGACAAATATGCTTGCAAAAAAGTAAACACCTTCTCCAAAGGATACTTCCAGCGTAATCCTCTCAAAATAAAGACTGCATATTTCAAAGGCTGCGTGTGGAAAGAACACAATATATCGTCCAACAAAATTAAATATTCATCCTCTTCACTACAAGGTTCAGACTCGTGCGTTCTTCAACTCTACAGAAGTGCTGATTTCATACAGCGCCTCTGAGTACAGCATTTACCTCCAGAAGACGCAGGCATGCTTCTTGCACAGACAGACACGGGCAATGCGCTAAGCGGGTAATGGCATTTACACCAGCACAAGTTGTGACAGTGGTCAGCAGAGAGGTGGAAAAAGTAGTTCCCTCCACCAAGAAGCGACCCCCTTGGTAGCGTTTGCTAAGCATTAGCTTCTCCTAACTATGGAATCTGTTTTTCTCAAGGAAAATTACTGAACTCACTACCCTTTTGAACATTTCTGCAGAAGGTATTTTCTTACTTCAAGTGTTGTGTTTATTATGGAGCCTTTCCAAGCCATGAAAAACACGGGTCAGAGAGGAGAATAAATCCCATCACCTGACAATTTTTTCAATTACTGTGCATGTTAAAATAATGCTACCACAAATAGGTTGCAAGAGATATGCTGAAAAATCCATTAACTTACTGTAAATCTATTTAAGTTGGGGATTCACGCCTTGCAGAATTTTACCATTAGTCCTGGGAATTAGTTTATCACTGGACAGGGAAGACAGGAACCCATGAGGGTCATCTCAAAGACATGCAGTACCACAACCTATGTAAAAACGCCTCAATTCAGGCAAGCAGGTATTTAATGCTTTAGTGAATCTTTAAGTGCTTGCATGCTTCCCTGTACGTACACCACCAAATAAAAGAGCAAATTTCTTTTTCTAAACCTTCACATTTCTTCTCCTCCCTTCCAATACCTCCCAAAGCCTCCGCTTCCAGTGGAAGCACTAAAACCTCTAGGAGATTACAATAGCATATTTACAATGCTTTTGTAAAAGCATATTTAGAATGCTTTAGAAACCAACATCTGATTTTTTTTTTGTATCCACAGAGAGAAGAAAAATCAGGGGAAAGAGCTCAGGTTCAAATTCAGAGATTACTGATTCAAATGCAACTGTATTCCCTACCCGAAGCCCACCTGTTCTTGCCAGGAAGAACACTTTTCCCTCAAAAGCTATTCTTTGTTGACTTCTTGTCAAGAATCAAAAAAAAAAAAATGATTTCCTGTGAGGTCTGCACTTAATTGACTGGCTCAGGCATGTCATAGATAGATCCTTCTTGATAACAGAGTAATGGGAGTTTTTACAGCCTCTTGAGATAGGAGAGGAGCCAGCCCATCTTCTGCTATCTGAATTGATCATTTGCTGTTCCTCCTCCGATGGCACCGGGGAGCTCACGTTTTCCTGTCAGCACCCACCGAGGCTGAGCCACTGCAGAGCCTCCTCCCACACAAGCAGTATGAAAGAGGCTGGGGGAAAATGAAAGAAATTAAAATCCGGCAGCCGAGAGCTCTGCCCACATCCCTGACATCTCTCTGGAGGTCCGTACGGCTTCATTATCTCAATCTAACCTACGGGGCAGTGGAAAGCTCCGATCTGTGGCCGGACCTCTCTTGGCTGAGCTGTGGCCGAGTTCGAAGGACACACAGAAGAGCCCTGGGAAGAGACCAAGACACCTGCACGCCTGCAACTGGCACCACGAACAAAGCCGGCTCCCACCACACACCAAGAGGGCCAAACATCCTCTTTGCAGACAGCATCCCGTCTTTATATCAAAATTCATCTTCCCATTGAAATAAATAACACTCTTCTGCACGTCCTTGCTTTCCTGGAAAGTTTCCAGCTTTTCACGCTTTTTCCCTGAGCATCCCCCCCGAAGAGCCTCGGGCTGCGCTTCCAGAAGCAGCAGCTCAGAGCGGGTCCAGGCAGACACGGGCCCTTCTCTGCGGAGCCCGAAGTCAGGGCCCGATGCACCTCCCTCAGCCCTCCCCGCATCCACCGGCCCGTTCTGCTGCTGTTAGGCCGGAGTCCGTGCTGCAAAACCCTCTCCCTTTTCCTGCTGCCAACTTGGTGGCATTTTACGTACCCAAGAAACCTAAGCTGCGATAAAACCACGGGGACAAAAATAAAACTGGCTACGGAAAAAGCGGTTCCTGCTCGGAGTGTCTGTGTGGGGAGTACATTAAAAGCCGGCTGGAGCAAAGGCCATTAAAGTTTGCAAACATGCAGCTCTGTGCAAACTCCTCCCAGACACCAAGCCTCCACCTCGGCCCAGACAAAGAGCCCATGGACGCCAGAGCTGCAGAGCCTCCTCATAAACACTTTCATTTTAAGCCAGTTTAACTGGAAAAGGTCAAGACCAGTAACAGCACAACATGTGTTACTGGTTAAACAAAGTTAGCAGCTATCAGTTAAACAAAGAGCACTTAGACAAAAACCAAATCAAAGATCCTCTGTATTTCAGGCACCCAGATGAATCTCTAATACCCTTCTAAGCCTCTGCGCTTTATGTGCAGTCTCCGTGAAGTCTGCACTGATTTTTTTAAATGTAAAAGCACATGAATAAATTAACCATCCAGGTAAAGAAAGTAAAACTGAAAAAAAAAATGGGTAGCAACATAAAAAGCTAGAAGTGTCATCTCTGCTGCCCGCAGTTAACTGCTGCTTCTGATATCCCAGCATAAAGTATCATCTAATTACCAGCCGATTTGTATATATAGCAGATAAACTATTTTCCTCCCCTGAAAGCTCAAAGGGAGATGCATATTAAACAGCTCTTTAATGAGAAAGCTTGCTCTTTGCATGGAGAATGTTTTCATACCTTAGGTATGTAAGTATGGTCAGGATTCAAACCAGCGTATTCCCTACTCCAGTAAATGAGATTTGTAGAAAAATTTCACCTTTGACAAAAGCTGAATCTGTTGCCAGCCGCTGGAACTGCTCTCACTTCTTGCAGAATCTGTTTTCCTGAAAACCCAGCTTTGGGCAGAGCAGCTAACATTCTAACCTCCGTTTGGAATTAAAAACCAAAACAACCTAGGCCCTCGCTGCTGTGGGAAAAAGATCGAAAATGTGACCCACAGCACTGGAAAACAAGAAAGGCAAATTAAGTAAAACCTCACAAAGTATCATTTTTCAAACTTGCCAATTTTAATGCTGATCACATTGTTCTTAGGACTTTAATCATGATTTCGTAATGCCCCGAGGTTATGGGAACTGAAAACCACATGCTTCCACTCAAATGAGACAGCAAAACATTTTGCAAATTCATCTTTCATAAGAAGAATGCTCATGTTTCATCCTAATCTTTACCTCCCCACTAACACAAAAATGTACCAAAGCCTCACTAAGACTTACTAGCTTAAGCGAACAGAGAAGTGCCACAAAAAATCATTTCCCCTTCCCCCAGAACATCAGGGTAACCCTACCCCGATCTGAGGGAATCCCAACTTTTGCTTTTATAAATGAAAAAAACTGAGCAGTTTTCAAACACAGGAGGCTTATCCTTCCCTGGTTCCCAGGCTGGTTCGCAATTTATACCACAGACTTAACAAGTGGCATGTAAGCACAAGATGCTATTTCAAGCTGCCCCAAACCACAGATGATTCCTACCAGATGCAGTGCTTCTTACTGGGGTAATTAGAAGCCTGAAAATTCACATGCGTTCTCAACAACAGCTGAGCAAAGCAGGAGCCGGTCGGGCACAGCCCCCGGGGTGCCTCACAGCAGGGCTGGAGCTTCCCATCCTCCCGGCCCCGGGAAAGTGGGCATCACACACTGAAACAGCCAAATTTCAACGTTCACATCCAAAGTTAGAAAACGAAAATTAAGTAGAATAAGGAAATTTCCCCTTACTCTTGACTAAATTATCATCTACAGTTCGTGTCCTAAATAAAATGTTTCTGCTGGCCTAAGCAGCATTAAAGCAATGCAAACTGGACAGAAAAAAAGGAGAGTTAGCAAGTGGCAGAAAAAAATGCAGGTTGGTGTTTAGCAATGCAGGCAGCAGGAAAAAAAAAAAGAGAATTACAGGAAACATTAAGGTCTCCTCTCTGAGCTGTGCTGCTTCACATTTTCTGCTGTCGAATCGGAAATTAAAGATGAAAATCTCTCATGAGTGGGTACACTTATTCCAACACCAACAGGCTTTTACACCACTTTGTCACCCATGTAAACAGCCCTGAGCAGAGAGGTATATCTGCAGCCCTAAGCAGAGCAAGGCCAGGCCTCACATGGAATATATATGACAGCAATTTACTTCTGTACATCAAAAATCAGAATAATTGATTTGATAACCGTAGGTGTCAGCAACACTCACTGTAGAAGGTGGTTATTTCAGTTATTTCAAAAGGTACTTCGACATCGATTTGACTGCACACACTCTTCCTCCAATGCAAATACAACTACGAAAAAAAAAATAGAAAAAAGGATCTGGCTCTAATTACCAGCCACGTGCAAACCACGGTTTAGTGTGGATGCGATTTGCAGCAGCCACCTTAAGCCACATGCGAAGGGCTCTCAGGCCAGTGGGGACCATGTCCCTGCCAGCACCCACACGTCCCATGCAGCGCAGGGCTGCTGGGGAGGAAGCTCTTCCATGGTGGGACCACCACAGCATCTTCTGCAAGAGACCTCCAATGGCCACCACCAGCTAGGAAAGGCTTGTTTCACTGACGGGCCTAACTGGAGAGATTTGTTTGCGCTTAGGATGGATAAAAGGGTGGAGGAGGAAACTGAAAGTATCCATAAATTTGTTCTATTTTGGCACTTCAGGCCGTGTAAACAAACCAAATATCACTTCCATTCCTCACTGGGACGACCAGAGCTGTTTTCTTAGGACATGCTTCCACTCAAAGTTTTTCTCTCCGTCAAGAAAGTGAACTAGGCAGTAACGTCACCTGGAAGGCAGCAAAAAGCAAACAGAAAGGCTAAGCTGCTTCTCACCCTTTGCATGCCTGTGCGAACCCACTCCTACAGCACTCTGCTCTTCTAACAGCCCAGACCTGAAATTTTAAAACCCTGTCTGCAGGGAGAATTAGACTGGATTTATTGCAAACACCTCCCCTGGACACTTGTAAAGCAATCTGAGAGCACCTAATGGATTTAGGATTTAGCTAAATTGGTGCAACACAATAAAGAGATTAAGAGCATGGTCAATCACAAGTGATTGAGTTAGAGCATCCATAAAAAGCCGCCAGCCACCAGCAAGGTCCAAGAGTAATAGCTGAGGAGGGAAGAAGGGGAGCAAAAAGGCAACCCAGATGGCAGGACGACAGTGCATGCACAGAAGGAAACTCGGAGTGCCTGACTGGCCAGCAGCAGCGTGACACACCTGGAGGTGGAAAGCAGCACACCATCTTTCCCCTGCCACCCTTGCCTTCCTGCTGCTCTGCACCTACCCTCTCGCCTGCCTTCCCTTCCCACCCAGCGCAGCCCTAATGAGTGCTGCACAGACTGCACCTAACACCTCCAGCATCTCTCTGCAACAGCCAAGGCATGCTCTCCATTTTTAACATAGGAAGCCTTTGATACCATGAAGCATATTGTCCCAAGTCCATCTGCACAGGAGAAAACTCAGTACATTCCTTTAATACCAATAACTTCATTTTATTTTTGGAAAACGTAGCTAAAGAGAATAAATAACTCTAATACAGCGCACTGTGGCAGCTGCCAGACGCAGCCCCTTGCTGCAGGAGAGCCATGTACATAAATACCTTCAGGATCCAGCCAAGCCCTTGTAGGACCATCTCAAAGCTTCACTTGACCTCACCACATTTCACCAAAGAGTGTCACAACAAAACACTCCGTAGGGCTTAGTCCTAGAATTTTTTATGCCCTTTGAGTGCAAGGTCATTCTGAAGCTTTGAGGGGCATGTTTTTCTAGCTTTCACTGGGTATTTCCATGAACTTCCCAGAACCCTCTTACCCCCCGGCTCCACTTCGGCACATGTTGCCGGTGGGATGCACAGCCTCTTGCCTGGTTCTCCCTCCATCTGCCGTGACGGGGTCCGGAGAGGTCTCTGAGTGGCAGAAAGCGATTCAGCTGCGGAAACTACAGCAGCAACCTCCATCGGCACTTAACAGCTCAGCATTACCTTATGCTGGCTGCAGCGTGCTCCAGCCCAATTTCTAAGAGAAGGCTTACAAAAAGGTTTGTCATAATTTGGTCTTTTGGCAGTCCAGGAAAGAAAATTGCACCGTATTCTGGTCTCATGTTCACAGAGGCTCTACACACGAGCAGAGCCAGCCTCTTCCTAGCAACCTATCAATCACACTACTTGCCGCACCATTTGTTTCTGAGCAAACAGAAACACTAATAGCCTTCCTCCTAAGCCACTGAAACTGTAAATCTTTAGTTCAAAGAAGTCCTATACTGTTTCTATTTGTCCTTACCAAAATAGAAGCTATCTTCATTTCAGAAGAAACCACCCGTATTTCATAGTCTCAGAATAATTATTTTTCAAACAAGTTGTAATGAAAAGCTTCCCCAGTACATAACTCCATTTCCAAGTGAGAGCACAAGTATCCAAATATTTTGGTTGTTGGAATTACATAATAATAGCCTAGCTTATTGGTTCATTTTGTATCAAACTTCGTGAGGCTTCCAGGCATTTACACCGCCAGCTCTCCTTCCCTTACTGTAAAATCTTTTTTATTGACAATTCAATCATGTCAGGTTTGGAACAGTAGACGCACTGATTTGATCAGCTATCATTGGATTTACAATGTATAAATGACAGCACCATATCTGGCCTGAGTCTCAAGCAGCTACCTTTTATCGATTTATATTCTACTAGCAAGGAAGAAAAATTGCAGCACAATGTAGTGGTATAGTCTGAGATCAATACCAATTTTTTTCTTAATGACACGAAGGCCAAGATAAGGACAGCATAAGTCAAAGCCAGACAGATCAAATTTGCCCGATATCCCTTTCAATTACTGAGGCACATACACGGGGATATGTAACATTAAAGCTGATAGGAACATTATCAAAACGGTTTAAAGTTACAAAAGGCTTACGAGGTTGCCTAACATCTCCACTGGCCCCAGGAGCCGTGCCGGACAGCGCTGGCAGGGCAGCCGACCCAACAGGAGCCCAGGGTGCCCGGCCCCACCAGCCACCGCACCGCCTTGCCACCCTGAGCATTCCCTGGGTCAGGCTGCCCACAGCGTGCAAAACCAACCCTGCCACCAGCAGCTCAGTGCCGAGCAGGTCAGCAGCAGCTGTGGTCACTGATATTTGCCCCACGGACACATCTGTGAGCGAAGCCTTATGCCAGCTCCCCAGCAGGCCGGGCACCACTGAAGCACGCGTAGTGCTGGAGCATCACCGATGCAGATAAAAGGATGGGGCAAAATAGTGGCAAGTAGCATCTGAGTACTCCTCCTAGGTCTTCTCACAGGGTCTAATGCTTCTCCTCTGATGGCCCGGGAGCAGCACAGGGCCACCTTCCCACTTCTCAGCAAACAAGGCACCATCCCAGCACAGGAGGAGGGAGCGTGCATGAGCAGTTGTTCAGATGCTGCCCCAGTCACCCTGAGCCCCCGTCACCCATGGGACCATGTTTCACCTGGCTACAAGAAGAAACTGCTCAGGTGTTCCTCTTCTCTACCACACTGCATGGACAGGCACCACGCTGCCCAGGCAAGCTTCCAGCAGCTGCATAAAGCACCAGGCACAGCCTTTGGAATTTGGGCTCTTAGAGATAATGCGTCTCTCTTGAGATCCAACTCATCAATAATAGAAAACCCTTAATTATTCCAGTAGTCTCAACATTTCATAGATTCAGTTATTACTCAATGAGAAGTTGTGAGTGAGCCCTTTCTTCATTAACACTTCTGTGATGCACAGTAAAAGAAACTTCCTAGACTGAACCCTCCACGTTTAGACAGCCTAAATTCCCATTCTTAATTGGCAGCTGGGAAGCAGGGCTGTCATGATTTATACGTCTTCTCTACATCAAGTTTTGATAATTACAAGTTCTGAGCAGCTCATGATTAATCTATTTGCACCGTATGAATTACAAGCCCAAACACACTTGGAAATTAAAATTCACATGCTAGCTCATACAGATGCAATGTGACAGTGAAATGGATCACAAAGTATAAGTCAGCTTGTGACTGCCATCACAACAATGGTCTCTGAAATTATCCAAATAAAACCAGTTTGGAAGATTAAAAAAAAAAAAAAGTTTTCCTTTCTTCTTTTCTGGAGGCAGAAAAGGGCAAAAGCACTTAGATAATTATTAATTTCTATGACCTTGATGTGTATGCATTCCTCATAGCTCTTTAAAATGCATTTAGAACAGCTGGCGTAAAAGCACATTTAAGCAAGGTGTCTGTGCCCATGCACACAGTTAACAAGAAAACATTAAAAAATGGAAGTGGGAAGGAAACCAAAAGACTTGTTGATTACTCCTGTAAAACTAAACACCCCTTTCACCCAGTTGATGCAGACTTCCCGGTGCTGCAAGCTTGCACACAGTGCTGACGGGGGCCGAGAGGGGCAGCTTCTGGCCACAGAACCACGGCAGCACTACCTAACACCAAGCAGGTCTGCACGGCATTTGGTATCGGGTATATCTGAACCGTTCTGAAGAGCACGGTGGGCAGAGGAAGGACTCAGGCCTGCAGATTCCTCTGAAGCAGGCTCAGTGGGATAAGAGCTATGCATTCGCAGCACTAGGTGTGGCTTGCAGCACCAAGGAATGAAAAATGGTAAAGGAAGCTGCCAGACCTGCTTGCATTTCCAGCAATTTTCAGAAGAAAAGCACTCTAAACGCTTCATACTGATGCATGTTCCTTCCGCAGACGGAACCATCACGCCACCATGTCCCAGGGCAGGCAGCAAAGCCCAGAGGTGACCATGGACAGGAGTCCCCAGAGAAGGGCAAAGGACCAGCCTCTGCACCCACAGCAGCTGTGACACCGCGCAGTGTCCCCACCCAAGCACGTACAGGATGGGTCTGATGGAGGCTGTGCGGGACAAGGCGCTCCAGGCACGTCACAGTTCCAGCACAGCCCACCATGGTCCTGCTCCCTGTTTCCTTGCACACGCTGCAGGGTCTAACGCTAAGATTTTCAGAGACAAATTGGAATCGGGGATACCTCCTACCCCCGGCTTCAGCAGGCACCTACAGCCCGCCTAAAAATCCGCAAAAGCACAGGGATCAGCCGCATCCCCAAATTCTCTACCTTGGGCAGCTACAATCCGGCCTCAGTGTTTGCCATCAGGCCAGCTAGAAATTACAGATACTCATCCTCCTCCCTCTTCCCCAAATTTCCAACTTTTTTCAGAGAATAGTTTCACTATAACATACACAGCATGTGGGCTAATGTGGAATTTCTTTGCCCTTTCCCTTCAAGATCATTACAATCCCTCCTATAAGTCAGCATGTCCTTTTAGTGCAATTACTCTGAAAAAATCACCAATCAGTTGTGGAACTTTTCATTTGACAGTGGCCACGTTCCAAAAGCTACTGGAAAATGTTACTTCCACTCTGAAAAACAAACACTGATTTTTAATTGCCTAAAAGCATAAGACAATTTCCAATTCTGTTCAGAGAGATTTTTTTTCTTCGGAATAAATATTTATTAGTACCTACATCCCGCCTATTTAGTCATTTTAGTCATTTACTTTTTTTAAAAAATATGCACATTTTAAAATGGGTTTGCTTTTTCTCCATCATAAAAAATGCAGGCTACATTTCTCATTCATGAGGGTTTCATTTTTAATCTGCCATCTCAGACAGGTTTGGTCTGCATTCATGGCGAGGACAGGCATGAGAAAAATAAAACTTAGCTTTTAGAAGAAAGATTGAAAAAAATTAAATAAACTCCAAGTCTACCCACTGTGTTTGCCTCGGAGAATCCCAGAAGTCCTTGTGGCAGCAGATGCAATTTGATGCTCACACTGGGTCCTTGAATCTCATTGTTCCCAGAGCACATTAACTTGACATTTCAAAATATTGTTTTTGAAAGCCATTGTAACATTAAGAAGTTACTGGCTATTTCTGATCTTCAGGGCAGCAACAGAAACGAGGGTGGTAATTAATTCCCCCCCTGTCGTCCCCCCCCCCCAAAAAAAAAAAAAATAAAAAGTCAACCTCTAATAAAAGCTGTCCCTGGAAAATGGCAAAGTGAACACAGTAACAGAGACGCACGCTACGCGTCGTGGTCGTGCCGACTCTCCATTCATCAAGCAGCACGATGCAATGCCGGGGCGTACAGCTCTGTCCCAGGTTTGGGGCTCACCTTGCACGCAGCGCACATCAGCCCAGGCTCCCCTGCTTGCCAACTCCCTCGGTCGCTGAAATGAGAGGCTGGCACAGCAGTGTTGGGCAGGGGCTGCTGTTTGGCAGCAGCTGTCTCTGCCTCCCAAATAACAAGTGCCAGCCTGCAATGTGGCAAGGAAAAGGCATCTCTGTCCTGCACATTCAGGAGCTCCAGCCTCTCTCTGGACAAGGAAGGAGCTGACTCCATCCAGGGGCCACGCAAGAGTTTGGTTTGTTTTGTTTTTTTTTTCTTTTCAGTTGTTTGTTGGTTGGTTGTTTTTTGTTTGTTTAGAGACTTACTTGAGCCCATTATTTTTAATGGATTTGTCCAGGGCTTGTCCTCCTCCTGGAACTGCTGCCCCAATACAAGACGTTCAGACAAAAGGAGTTAAACACACATTAACCACGTGAAAAGCAACAAGCACTTTTTGCTAGCTGATGGCAAAACGGTGCCACCCACCCGAGCAGGCTGCATGACACCTTGGTGCTGCGCCACCGCACCCCCTGCAACCTTGCAAGGAAGGCTTAATTTCTGCCCAAACCAGATCCAAACCTCTGCATGTTTCCAGGCAGTAGCACCAGGGTCACAAGCCACACCAGCTGCAAGGGGAGCTGTCTAGGGGTAAGGAAGTGAAATTAGAAGCCGTGAGTGCTTGCATGCCCTCTGGGGAAACTAAGGGAATATGTGCTCCTTCAGTGTGCAGAGCAGTTAATTCCCAGGGGGCTGCACTGCAGGAGGGCTGATAGTTTATTAAAAGCTTTCATACAATTTCTGGATTTTCTGGATTCTTCCTTTCCTCCACCAGCACCCCAATGCCAAAGCATTACAGATAAAAATTACAGCTAAAACAATTCATTAACTAATAAAACAGCATTAGAACAACTAATAACATTTTGCAAGGAACCTGGCTGCCTGACAATGACTTAAAAAAAAAAACTGAGGTGTAAACAGTTGCAGAACAATGCCACAAAGTGCAAGTCAGGACAGCCATGTGGGGCAGAGCCAGGTCTCGGGTACATTATTACTCAGTTCCCCCGGGGAGGACCTCAGCCCATTAAACCTGGAGCCCAGTTCCGAACCTATGCAGCAATTGCATCAATCGTAGGGCATCTGTGGCTGCCAACAAGAGCAGAGGACACAGCCAGAAATCATTGCGCCTGCCTCCTTCAAGATCTGCTCCGTGCTTCCCAGGTGCTTCCTTCTGACCTCCACATCCTCCTGCTACTCCCCTGCTGGTGGAGGACGCATCCACTTGACACGTGCCCAAGACGACCCACCTCTGAGCCCTTCTTCCCTGCCTCTTGCTGGTTTTGCACCTCTTCCCCAAGGGCTCAGTTCTGAAGCAAAGCAGAAGACTATAGCACATTGAACAAAAAGACAGCGTGCCTTTTACACTCTGGCAAAAAAAAAAAAAAAAGAAAAGAGGAAAAATCTCGCTCCCGTGTTGCCACAAGTCTGAGGCATAACTCACCTTGTTTGCTTCGACTGCATCATTACCAGGACTTTCTGAACAGAACGGTGAATGTAGCATTGCAGGATGGCAACTGCAGATCTACTGCGTTTAAAAATAAGTGTTTTGCAGTCTTGCAGAGGGATGCCAGGGTGATTTTATCACTGACATGCTGAAGAATGCCCAGGGCTAATAAGCTGCTAAGAGAATTACTGGAAACTTGCCTCGGCAGGAATCTCTTCCTCATCTCTCCGAGAAAAAGCTCACTGATCAAACGGCAGCCCAGCAGCACCATACACAGCGATCTTTAATATCCTTCTGGCTGCAAAAGGGACCTCAGAGCAGGTAAGCTAAGCCACTATGCAGCACAGAACTGCCATAGGGACACACACCCACCCCAGCAGAAGGGGCAGGGGCTGTCCCCAAAGCCCTCCATCCTGCAGCCGCACTCCAGTCCCACAGCAGGTAGGACAACAGAAAGAAGGCACAATACCACCCAAAGCAAGCCCAAGGCTGCTCAGGAGCACACAAGTGGCTGAGCACAGTGGGGTAAAAGCAGCAAGACAACCATTACCCAGTTATTGTTCTCACTGGGGCAATATATAAATATATACATTTATATTTTTTAATAATTTCTGAGCTCTGTCACTTGGAAGCCACCCAAGGATATGTTGAGCAAACTGAATTAACAATCCTGAATTAAAGCTCCTGCTGTTCTTCCTGTCTGAAGGTCGCAAAGAGACACATGCTCTGGAGCACATCTGCCCCCCTGCAGTACCCACACTGTCCCCAGCCCTGGGACACCTACAGGTTAGCAAAGGACTAGGAACGGGAATAACCATGGTGGGTCAAGATGCCTACAGCAAAGAGGTGAGGACAAAAGGAGAGAAAGAGAACAGTGCATACAGCTGGGTACAGGGCAAAGGAGAAAGACTGTGCTTCTTGCTCTTCCTCTGCCTTGAAAATAGACAAGCCTACAGCCACCTTTATCTGCTCTGCTGCACCACACGATTACAGTGCTGCTAACCGTGACCTGCGATTGAAATTGAGAGTTGTTTCCTCTGCCTCAAGCAGAAGGGGTACCGCTAACTTTCATACGAGAGTTATTTGTTTCTGGCTTGCAGTCCCAACCAACAACCCAACCCGAGCAGCCTAGCAGAGCAGTGAGCACAGGCTCCGCAGGGTCCACCTGGCTGTGCCTGGGGAGAGCAGACACTTTCCTCACAGAGCAAGGCACAAGCAGCCTTCACACCCAGTCCACACGCACCACTTGCTATTGTTTTAATAAGATAATTCTTAATGCAGGCACAGGCATGAAGAGTGAAACAGATACTGTGCACAGAAGAGTGGTATTTACTCATGAAGATCATTTTCGCAGCTGATGGACTAGAACTGTTCCCACTGTGTGCTTTAATACTGTATTACTAGCATAGCATGCATTTTCTTGCTTTTCTCTGTAGTTCCTCTACTTCCCAAATGGATGGGTCTGTTGGACAGTTAGCCACCCAAATGTGATGCGTTAGAAGCAACAGGAATCCTAGTCCAGCCCAAAAACCCACCTTGTCCTTTGCAAGGCTTATTTCGGCCGACACCCAGAATCCACTTCCAATAACAACAGGTGGGCAATGCAAGATGGAGTAGCTGACTCAGAAAGAAAACAAGTTTTCCTCAACTTCTTGAAAAATGCACAAAACATGAGTACAGCTCATTCAGTCCAATAAACCTCATGCACTGTGTTACATCGGTACCAACAAGTTCCCAGTGACAGATCCTCTCCAAGGTATTCTCACACTTCAGATTCAAGGCCTTATTAGGAAACAAAGGATTTCAGACTAAAGCAGAGGTTTCACTGCCAGCATTGCCTCTGTTCTCTGTTATCAGATGCAGACACATTCGTTCTTACCAAGCTTAATGACTAACAGACCAGCTGTGATTGCTGATGCCCTACCAACTGCTCTTCATTGTATACAAACACCCAAGCCACATTTCCTAAGGAATATGCTAATATCTGTCATTCAGCTGAGAAGAAAGTGGATATAAAATGTTATTAAGAACAAACAACCCTGCTTCTTTGGGGGGGGGGGGGGGGGGTGCTGAATTTGATGACTGACAAACAGCCAGCTACATAAATGCATCGAACTTATCAGGATGAAATGTGTAATTGCATACACGCAATGCCACATATGGGGCATTCGACTGCAGTCAGCCATCTGCAGCAAGACAATATTTTAATTTCACTCAGAAAAGAAAGAAGGTCATTTTAAAATTTCTGCTCTTTAATTTTGGTCTCTTGCACCAATTTTTGCTAACACTTCCAAGACAGAGAACACGTGCTTTGATTTGAAAAGCTTTCTTCCTCTCATGACTGAAAAGATGTATTTAGGAAGGCAGAGCTGTGATTTGGGACCAGCACAGTCCCATAACCACTGAGCCACTGAGCAGCATGGGGAACAATACAGAAGATGTTAAGCATAAAGAGTGAGCAACAACTTCTTAGACAAATATTCTATTTTACAGTCAGGATTAGTTGGGCAGGCTCTCCTTTTTAATAGCCGTTATTCAAACAAGTACAATACAGAAAATTCTGTGATGTCCAAAGAATAAGGGGAGGAAGAAGAGGATATTGTCTGATTTAGCTGGCATCTGACTAGTGGTTCAGTATACAACAGTTGCCTGTAGCCCAAATTACAAGCTACATTCTGCTGTCTTACACCAGCCACATGAATGCCAGCATAAAACGGTATTTGGATATAAATCCAGGCAAAGTTTGATGCAAGTTTCCCAGGAATTATTCCACCATAAAGTAACCTTCTCCTCTTACACTTTCTACCCTGAGCTTCCAGAGATCCAATTCCATTTCACACCCGTTAGTCAAAAAATTTCCAACAGACTCGAGCGAAACTGCTGTAACTATGCAGCCTTCTCAGGAAGCATGACTTTGCTAGCACAAGCAGCAAAGTGAGTGCCCGCAGTCCCTGTTAAAATGAGAAATACCTAGCCAAAGCAAATCAAATGCTGTCCGGGACTGCTGACTTCTTCCCCCACCTATACCAGCCCCATGTTCCCTCACAGGCTGTGCTACTGTGCTTTGTTTTTTTTTAAATTATTCTGTTTATGTGATGCCTCAGTTAAAACATAACCACGGCAAGTTCCTTCAGCACGTGAAGCACAAGCATCTGTCAGCGACGGCAGAAACAGCATAATCCCCTTCGGCCAGGATAAAGCCAAGCTGCAAACCAAGCGTCTCCCAGCCACAAAGGGCTCCAACGTGCAAGCACCAAACCAGAGCTTCCCACGCAGCAAAGCTGGAAACAGCCACCAGGACAGGAGGACAAAGCACATGTATGATGCACGTTATATCACTGTGAAGTCCTGCTTTAAACCACACTAGCCCGCAGTACCTCGTGGCTCGCTCAGAAGCCCCTGTGCTGCTGCCAGGAGAGCTGTACACATCTGGGCACCTTCCTGCTCCCCACCACGGTCACATCACAAGGGAATTTGGCAACAAGCACAGCGGGCTATGAAATGAAGAGCCCCGATGGGTAGGCAGGGGACAGTCACTGGGATCCTCCACGGCCCAAACATCCCCACCAGCACACCCCGAGCCCCACCGCTGGCAGCACGGACAGCGGGTGCCCCCCAGGGTGGAGGTGTTAAGGCAAGGCAGGCTGAAACCTCGCCCAGCAGTGGCAAGATCGATGCAACTGGAAAGGGAGGCAAGCCAGCTCAGAGGAGAGCTGGATTCAGGGCTAGGCAGGCAGCCAGACAGGCTTATTGTTCTGTGGAGGAGGGTTTATGGTTACTGAAGACTGCGCTCACTGCGTGTCCACCCAACGCAGTGAAAAGTCACTAGGCTAAAAATCAAGACCATTTAATAAAAACAAGGCAGACTCATTTTATTCGTCTCTTGACATCTTAGACTGTAAGGCAAGACTGGGTTGGGTTTTCGAGCCTCTCCCTGCAGTTACAAAGGCCATACTTTTGTATGGGAAAAAAAAATCAAAAACTAAAACTAAAAACAAACAACAAAAACAAACAACAAAAAAAACGCTGCCCTCTTTAAGTACATAAAACTGGGAGCAAGGACTTTATTTTAACAGCATACCAGCTTTGTAAGAAAATTGCCAATGCTGTTAACCAATAAGCTTTAAAGTGTCCAAACAGGATCAAATGTTTGGTTTTTTTATTTTTTTTTTAAATGGCCAAATTAACAGCTGTACCTGACTTCATGAACCATTCACTAATTCCATGAGAAATGCTCAAACTTCTGTGCTGCTGCAGGTTGGAAAAGGCTTTAGCACTGCTAGGGGGCCAGTTGGGACTTGGTATGCAATCTGCATTTTAAACCATGGGAATGACAGGCTTTGTTAAACCCTGACCTTGACAGCAGTTATGTACTTATAAGGGATTTTTATCTCAATGTCATTTAATACTCTGTAATTATCACAGCATTCCGCAACACCCAACTAGTTGCTGTGTTTATTTACAGCCTACAGTAGTTAGTTATTAGAGAATACACATATATTTATTTTAATCCTTGAAAATGACTAAGAACCAGCACATCTTTATCTACCTGCAGACCAGGATAAAAAGAGGGGATGTGAACACCAGCAACGAAGCCCTTAGACCATCAAAACCGGGTGTTACACTATGAATGGTATTTCTTTCCTACACTTGTCTAAGTTCCTTAATTTAAATTTAATTTATTTTCATTGCAGAAAGTTATAACGAAAACTCACAATCTTGCGTAGCCAACTCACTCTGGTGTGCCAAATTGCCACAGAAAACACAGCGCCCAGGTCTCTACATGATGACGACCAACATTATCTTCTTGCGCCTCCCGCCGCTCTCTGCAGCTGCCTCCTTCCCCCAGGACACAAAGCACACAGCAACCCCGAAGTGCCGACTGCAGCCGCAACAGCAGGGCGAGGAGATGCACTGAACAGCAGCGAGTGCGACAGATTTTTTGGGAGCTCGGAGCCACGCCTTTGGGCGGCCACCACTCCCTCCATCCAGCACCAAGCAATTGTTTCACGTACTTCGGTTTAAGCGATATTTAGGGACACAAACATTCTGGGAGTCACCTCCTCAAGCCCACAGGGACTGGTGGGAGAGCTGCTCAGGCACGGTGCTCCAGGATCGCAAGCAGGGCTGCGTGACGGCTTGCTGCTCCTCGCTATGGGCTGCTGAGGGTCTCACCCAGGACAGATACAGGCCACCTGCCTGGACAAGGAAGCAGTTTGGACGTGGTTCACTTCCACCGTACTTCTTCCTTTCACCCACAAAACACACACGTTTAGCATATTCCTTGCAATACAACTGAATGAAACAAATCAAGCTGCTTTTGGCTTCTCTGTCAATTTTTCCCAGCAGAACGCAACTATGCATGAAATAAAATTCATTGAACGGCTTCTGTGCGGTGCCAGGGGGCAACCACAAATCCAGGTTTCTCTGCCGGCTTCGATCAAAGCCCCTCTGGTGAGAAGCCAGGACAGACCCACAACCAACAGCCATGCCACAACAGCCAACCCAGGGGCCTGCAGGTGAGGCATTTTAGTTGGAGATGAACACAAGCAAGCAGTACTGGAAAGCAGTTGGTTTGTCGTTGGGATTTTTTTTTCCAGTTACCGTTATGCACACTGCACTGAAAAGCAAGACAAATATGAACACTAATATATTTTGATCATGAATTAAACACAAGAAAAGACAAGTGTGCTCTTCAGAAGGGAGTGCTTTAGGAAAGTAAATAATGAGTCATGTAGGCAGAAACAGACTTAGATCAGAAAGAGGTTTACAGACAGTTCAGTGCAGATAAGTGTACAGTAATGATGACTTTGATGAGTCTTTATCACACACGCCTCTATGTCAATGACTAAGAAACAACAAACACAGAAAGGAAAGCTCCGCTGACACTTGTGTACATCATTAATGAAGAATGAGAAACTGAGCACACAAAGATCCCAATGTCTAGAAGAGGTACAAGGAGGAAACTTGGGCAGCCCCAAGATACGAGGTGCACTGTAGAAAATATACATGTTTGAAATTTTCATGTCACCCCAAATATCAAACACCTTTGCATTAGTCATGTGTGTTCACAGCACTGCTCACTGGAGAATGGTGTCAGAGGCAGAGATTCATCACATTTAATGATGTCAGGATGAAGCTAGTATTTCACCGTTATGTGCAGTTGGATATTACTGTACCCTGCGAGCCCTATGCCCTAAATCGTTTTTGTTAACTCACGCCTTTTGCACGTGGCATCTGTTAATCCTGTCCTCACGCTCAGTGGTGCAGGCCGGCTTGCATGCAGACCCCAGATGAAGTGCTCACTGCTCTCTGCCTCCAGGTGCAACCTGACCCGCTTCAGTCCAGGGACTGGGAACAAACGAAGGTGTGTATGTAGCGGGAACTGGGGTAGCAAGGGCCTTTTGCAAAAGCCTAGGGGGGAGTACACCGACAGTACAGTAACACCCACGGCTATGTTCCACAGGAGGGGAACCCACAGAAATTTGTTAGAAAGCAAATAAGACAAGTGCCAAAGCGAGCATCCAAAAGGCCGGCAAGATCATCTACAGTGTTAACTCTCACAATTAGGAACGTTATGCGATTTATTACAACAATCCTCCACCCCATTTATAGCCACAAGGAGGCGGCCAGGCATGCTCTGCCTCATTGGTTTTACTGTCTTTCTACTGGAAAATGTTGTTACTTTAAAGTCTGGGGGTGGCTTTGAGTGCACCACAAGTAGTTGTCTAAATTAATTGTTACTTGTCATACAAATTTTACCTAAACAGCAGCAGACTAGCATTTAACAGACTTACATACACCTCTAGAGATACACAAACACTCAAGAACACAGTATTATAAAGTGTTACCTGAGCCACCGCATACTCTCAGTTACAAACATTAACGTCTTGGTCACAAACTCATTTGTCCTCCTTTATGCCCAGCTACACTAAACAAAAGAAAAAATGACCTCATTTCAAACTAGTTTAATCAGTATTTCACGCAAAGCAGATGCAAGTTTAGATGGTCTGTCCATATGCAAATTTGAAATATAAAGCAAAGTTCCCTTTAACACACAATCTGGCATTAGCAAGCCATTTCATAGGAAGGGAATTTTCAGTAAATTGCACATTCAATTTCCATGTTATGGGAAATGGTTTCCCTTAGATCTTCCAACAGTCACCTCCTGCTATTAATGACCACAAGCAATGCAGTGACCCTTATAATGTCTGATTTCACAGTGAATATTTTAATTTCTGAAGGTGAAATGTGAGGCATACTCTCCTGTAACACTTATCTTTATGACTCTCTTAATTCTTTAGAATTTATAGTCTCCACTAAAAGCACACAGAACATAATTGAAATAGATTTTCCAAAATGCATCTGGATTATTTTAACCTACCTTTCCTTGTTAGCCATTCATATAATCTTATTCTAACATAGGAAAAAGTATTTTTCACTCTAAGAGCTTCACTGGCAGCCTTTAAAATTTCAAAGAAAGCAGTAGTGTTTTTGTTTTAATAACATTGTTTTAGCAGAAAAGACTCAAAAATCAGGACTCAAAGGAGTCGCAACACTTTCCCGAATATTCCAAATGGACCAGTCTCAAATAAGACATTAACGCGTCTCTAAAATTATGTCTCAGAAACAAAATGTGCAATTTTAGAGAACCTAGACGGGTATTCTAAATACCCAACCCATGGAGAACAACTGTGGTTCGAGTCAGACAGCATCTTCCAATCTTTCCTGTTTACAGGAGCCCCCACACACTCTGGAAGAGGTTGCCACTCCTCCAAGTTTCCAAGGCCCAAAGTGGACACATGCCCAGCAGAAAGAGAAGAAAATTTAATATTGCCATTATGTAGGGGGAGCAGAAAGCCTCTCCAGATTGCTCCACGCTACTGCTTTGGATGTTAGTCAGGGAACATGACCAAGACTGGCTTTGAAGCCCACCAACCTTCCCTAAATGTTTTTTGTCATTGTTTTTGTGTTTTTTTTTTTTTTCCTGCCAAAAAAACAAAGATCAAGAGAAAAATAAGTTTGGAAAACAAATGCTTTTTCCAGTGTTATCACTGCAGCAATAGGCACATATGGGAACTCAATGAGAGCTCAGTTCTGATTTATGGTTGATATTTCATTTAATTGAATTTTGCAAGAAAACTGTTTTCATTATTGAGAAATGGACCTCCCATCATGCGGGGGGGGGGGGGGGGGTGAATCAAATGCTTAAACTCTGCCTCATTTAGCAGTGACACTTTTGGAATGAACAATATCTTCATACTTAAATTTGCTTGTTTGGCTGCCACAGATACGAATTGTCAGAACATCGCAGAACGAAAGAAATGACACGTCAAAGCAAATCTGTAGTATAGCTAATCAAAATGGCACGTTTAAAATATTTAGGTTGTTTTACACCAAAAGAAAGCATTTATCAGAAAGTATGTAAATTGACAGTAAAGCTAAGTCTTAAGAGGAATGCAGACAAAAGGATTTTCAAGTACATACGACAAATTTATTTCAAGTACTTTTTATCTATTCACACCCCCCAAAAAAGGAAAGCTTATCCTCCGATTGTTGTAATTAACAAAAACATTAAGAGCACCCAAAGCCTTTCAGCTAACAAAGCTAACTCAGCATCTTGTACTGCTCATAAAACAGAATTGGTCACAACATTTCATCAACAGACCCTGCTAGAGCAGCCAGCCTTCCTCCCAGTCTCTCCGTTAAGTATTTCCATTAAGTTTTAACTGGACATAGGTTTTCAGCTTCCAGGGCTCACAGCGGTATCACTGATAGGCAATGGAAGTTACATCTGCAAAGTTTTACCTTGCTTTCTGGAGGCAGTCTGGAGAGAAGGGGAGTGAGAGGAAGCATTTGGTTTCCAACTTATTTATGCACTCTTTACCCGTAAAGTTTCTGAATTAAAAGAAAAAAAAAATCAATCAATGTAAAGGTGCCTTCAGGGATACTGCAGTAGAAGCTTATTTCGCTGTAGAAAAGGGCATCAGGCACAAAAAGCTCATCTGAGTTCAAGCCTTCAGTAGAGCCTGGTAAAACCAGTGGGCTCAGATCACATCCCTGATCCCAAGGCCTGAAGGGAAGCTCCCATGTGTCATCTGCTCCATTTCCATGGGGTGTTTTCTTCAGCCCCTTCCATGTGACAGACGAATGGGCCAAGAGAAGCCAGCCACTGTCCCCTCACTGCCCAGCACCAACCCCACCAACCCCAGATCTCCTCCTGATCCCTTTTTTCCTGCCAACCTGTGCTGAAGTATGCCAGAGCCGTGGTAAACATCGCCAGAGTGAAAACCTTATTACGCAGGCGTGACAGCTCCCTTTGCTTAGCTGCTCACAACACAATGCTCGTTTATGGAAGCTTAAAATTGCGGATCTCTTAAAAGTTAAGCCCCGTTTGTCTACCATCTATTGCCAGAATAGTAGGATGCAAAGAAAACTCTCCAAAGGGGGCTTGCAAAGCAGGCAGTGTCTCCTGCTTCTCCTGTTACTCTGTGCTTGGGTGGTTAAGTCCATTTCCAGTGTTCTGTCTTTGCAACACAAACATGTTTCAGAGCATGTAAAATCCCACTAAGCCCACCGAAGCTGTCGGCCCAATTCTGAACCTCACCACTGCCTGTGTTTCACAGCCTACAAGCCTGCAGATAAGCTTCCTGGAAAAGCATCAGCTCTCTACTCGTCTGCCACAATGTGGAAAGCTACTAAATCCTGAGGCAGAAAGAAAAAACCACAAAAGGTCATACCCAGACTTTTGAAGGATTTCAGGAGCTGGGCTTCACAGTCCATTAACAAGCTGGGAACCTAACAGATTAACCAGAGTTCAAGAAGCACAGCTGAGGCCCATCTCCAAGGAGAAAAGAGCAGCACTAACTAGCTACAGTACTGTTTGCCTTAAGGAAACCACACCATGCCATCAGACATTACAATTATCACAATCTTTCTCTGCATCTGCCGCTGTAGCCTATTAGCAAGTCCAAGTCTTCCCCTTCTCCCAAGCTCCCAACTGACTTTTTTTTTTTTTAATTCACATTGGGGGAAAAAAAAAGAAGAAAAAAAAAGAGTATGAAAATAATTCAGTTTATCAAAGCCCCTGCATAAGAAAGGTTTTTACATTCCCAGGATCTCTTCTCCATGGCAGGGTATAGCACTGATTCCGGTAAGAGGGGACTGAAGCTGCAGTCCCGAGCCCAGGGATCGGTGGCTGTGCTCCTGCACACGAGGCAGCAGAATTAAGAAGTTTCAGAAGGGACAGCAGCTGCCTGCAGAAGAGACGCTCTTCACAAGGCTAAAAGATCAGGGTGTTTCCTGCAGGCAGGTTACACGTTAGGGTCACTGCCTTCTCCATTCAGCAGCTAGCAATAATTTATGTTTGTCTAAACTCTCAGACAAAGTGGCTTCATCACCAGAAACATCTCGTTACTCTGAAAAAGAACGCACCCTGTAGGATAAACGTGCCCGTCACCATACAAATGCTGAGCTCAGGAAGCGGCGCTCCAAGTTGCTACAGATCTCCTGAGAGACTGAACTGCCGCTGCATTTCTAGTAAGCAGATGAACCGGTAAACATTTAACCTTAAGACAAGCAACACCATTTAAAAAACAGATAGTTATATTTAGCGCTGCTAGGCTACGATGTCAATGGGACCTGAAAATAAGCGGTACCAGCAGCGATGTGTATGAGTGTCTTATTCCTCTGATTCCCCAAGAAGCCGTCCTTTAACAATCTGACAAACTCAGCAATTACAGATGACTGAACACTTTTTGATCCTTTCACGTTACAGCTAAAAAGCAGCATCGAACACTTTGGGGAGTTTACTCTGGGCACAGCTGCAAGAAAAAAAAAAAAGCATAAGCTCTGCAACTCCAGCTATGAAGCAAAGAACACTTTAAATGTTTCTATTCACCAACTGGGATGACAGACATTTTCAGTGAGAGAAAAACATCTTTACAGTGAGTGCCTCTCCAGTGAGTGCTCAGGCAGATGGCATGCCTGCTCACGAGACAACCTTGTTTTCTGTACTTCGAAGAAAAGCACGGGTCTCTGCATGACCAGAGCTCTCCTATCCCCAAATCACCTTCCCTAGTTTTCCAGTATTCCAAACAGACATCTTTGCCTGCAGCATCATATGTGCAAACAGTGGTGAGCAAAAGAGTACTTCTTCACTGATAATGTAAAATACAGGTTTCAAACACCTACCAAGTATACATTGAAGCACTTCATTATTTGCACTGGATACTTGGCAAAAAGAACGCCAAATACATTTCACTAGAGTTCTTGATCTCCCACTTTAAATGAATAATCATAATTTTTCCATTAGTGGGAACTTTTTTTTTTTTTTCATTTTGAATCTGTCTCCTGTAGAAGCAGTTAACTACTGAAGACACTGTTGTAAGTCACAGCATAGATAAGATACGGTCACACTTACTAGTTTGGATTTGGATGAAAAATTGCTTTCTCCTAAAACAGCAAAGCAATGCTAGGTTCGGAAACATTATTAGGCTATTTAGTTCTTTATTAGTAGAGCCATTGAGATTTATAGCCTACGGAAAAGGTTGTTCAATCAACAAGGAGCAACTGAAGTGAAAAAGCATTAATGTTACTACTGAGGCAATTATTGTAACATGATCGCAATTCCTATGCATCTTTAATTTTTGCCAACACAACGGATTCTTTATTACATGGATCCCTGTTTCATTAAGATAATATGATTTGTAATAATAATATGAGGTGGGTGAAACAGAATCCAGCCTCTTAACACTTGAGCATTGCTTGCCCTCAGGGGATATCAGGATACCAAATGGGGTTTCCGGCAAAGTGCTTGTAATCTCAGAAGCCAGTGCACCTATTAAATACTTAGTAGGGCTCCAGCAGAAAGACAATACCAGAGACAACAGTCTCAAGTGAGATAAAAATCTCAGTCTTGCTCTCAGGAACAGAATGCTGTTTTAGTTCCATTTAGCATCTTATCTACCTAGAAATCCAAACAGGCAGGGAAATGTCATCACAGCAGCCCTCCAAGGAACAGAGCAGCAATTCTCTCAGCTCCTGCAGGGCAAGCACTCTTGGGCAGGTGAACCAGTTTGTCATGGGGAAACCGTTTCCCTGGTGCCAGTTCTCCTGCATAGCATCTCTGGTCCAAGCCTGATGCTTTCCTTTGGCAGTCATGAAATAAAGACCCAGGAAACTGATCTTTACCACTACTGTAAGTGTTTGTGGGGGTTTGGCTTTTGTTTGATTTTGTTTTAATTTATTTATTTGGGGGGAGGAGGTGAGCAGTAAGCAAGAGAATAAGCTATTCTGCTGTTCTAACTAGAAAATAAAGAGGAAGATGAAGGAGAGTTCTAATAATAGAAAAAACATTTAATCTAATCATTGCTTTACTGAAAAATCAGATCCTATCAGGACACTGGTTATCTCAGATAAGCTTTCATTAGTACATGAACAAAGGACTAGGGAAGAGCTGGTCACAGACCCCAATCCCACCACAGCACTAAGTTTTTTTGAAAGATAACAAGACTTACAAGATTCTTCACTTAATACGTCACTGGGTTGCAAAAGGGACCCAGTCTTTTCCAGAAGGGACAGTTACAAAGAATAGAGGGGTGCTTACGCTGTGTACAGTTAGAGCAATGTTGCAAGGGTGTATGCCACACACAGTCCAAATTTCAGAGCAAAAAAATAAAGAAGGAAAAAGCTAGTCCCTGCGGTGACTTGAGGAAAACAGACTCCACAATCAGTAAGACAGTAAAGTAGGTATGTTTATTTAGCACTGGGCAGCACGGGGATTAGTCCCACCGAAGTCGTGCGGCAACTTGCTATGGTTATACGCAGTAAAGAGTTACATATGCATGAAGTTTCACAATGCACCTATGCATGTGCATAACTTGTCCCCGCTTCATAATAAAATTAGTTCAAGAAGTCATTTCCATAAACTCCTCCCGTCTGCGCTTGCGCAGTGTCTCCTGGTGGTGGTTGCCAAGGGTCATGGGGAGGAAGGTTGATGACTCTTCCTCGTCACCACTGGTTGACCTCTTGTCTTTGCGCAGACTCAGTTGCTCCCTGGCTCTTGTCCACCTGCAGGACCAGCTTCTGCCAGTTTCTTAAGATAGGCTCACACTTTTATCAAGGGACTAACCTTGGTAGGGGGCCCAAGGCTTCTTGCTTTAGTTAATTTGCACAATGCACAATAGTTAGCAAAGACATTAAGCAGCATCCACTAGTTTCACACTGTCAGCGCTCTCTATTTGCTAAGATTCTCCTAAATCCCTCTCTCAGTAGGATCAGTGGTGAGCTCTGGATGGAGATTTCCATAGAGGGAAGAAATAATGCTTAGGCCTTTAGAGTGAATCTAGTATATCCATCTTCCCTAGCTATCACCAAAGGAGAATTTACCCTCAGCACCGCCTTTTCTGACTAACCTTACTTCTACCGAGATCGTGGCAATAGCAGCTGAGAGCTTCTTTGCTACTACAGCTCCTGCAGAAGGTTGCCCACCATGCCCATCCACCAGTGCCACGGAGCTTAACCTGTGAGCAGGCACGGAGGCTCTCCTCAGAACAGCTCACATGAGGAACCACAGACACACAGCTGCAAGTACAATTTGTTCTTCTAAATAAGATCTCTTCTGAGCAACCGCAGAGATGGAGACATGCACAAGGCTTTTCTGAGCCACAACCATTCCAGGCTAGCAAAAAGACCTACAGGCAGCTTTGGGTATGTTAGGAACGGGGGGTGAGAGAAGAAAGATTGGTTTTAGTAGAATTAGTAGAAAAGTAAGAAGCGTGCACAGAGCTCAGCGCCCTCCCTGGAAGCCTCCTGTTGGATGCCCTGAGAAACACCCACATGTAAAACATATCTGTGGCCAAGGGCAGCTCACAGATATCCCTGGCCACACTAGCTGGAAGACTACAGCCTGTTTTTTATGAAAAAATAGAGCCTGTGACATTTGTTTTTTGCTGAAACATCTGTTTTTAGCTAAAAGGCATTTTTCTGTCTAGCTCTACAGAACTCTCAGAAATTGATTTTTTTTCCTGGATTCATGGATTTACACAGTGCCGCCGTTGCTGTTTTACACAGAAAATATTTACAAAGGTATCAAAATTAAGCCTGGGTCGGACTTTGGCAAGGAGGGAGGCATAAGGAAAGCAATTTTGTCCCTTACACATGGGTAGGAAAAGCTACCTTATTTCACTAATCAAAGAAACGTAGCAACTGGAAGATCAGCTCTGAAGTCAAGTAAGATGAATGGAAGCTGCAGCAGGGGCCATAAAAACACCAATAAAAAGTAAGTTGCCATAAGGGACATCCCTGGCTTAGCACCTCTCCAGCAAGGTAAGCATAATAAACTCAGTCCTAACATGGACATCAGTATTTTTTCAGGTGCAACCTAAATATCAAACCAGGGAGAAATGCAGGAGAAGCAGCACCCAAATTAAATTCCATCTGTTACGTAAATAATCTTGCTTGTTGATGGAATTAGTTGCACGATTTTGATCAACATCATCTGACCTTAAACAATGAAATTAACAGCCAAAAGCCAGTGCTCTCCCTTCCCCGGAGACCGCAGCATTTTCTCTACAAAACCCCTTCTCAGACCCTCACAAAAGCAATTCCTTCAGAGGCTGTCTTGGCACCTGTCAGGGAGCATGTTTTATTTTACTTCGCACCAACATGAAAAGGCTCTAAATATTCGCAAATTAAAATGATCACAAAACATGAGAGTGCTTATACGGCATTTCCACGTTCCCCGAGTCTGGCAACTGAGCGGCTGATTTACAAGCCGGCTGTCAATACAGAACAATAACACTTGCAAAGACACCAGAAGTGGCTTAGCACCGGAGAGCAAGGTGCCTTGCTGCACAGGACGCTCTGCAAAGTTGCTTTTTCCAAATCGGTTATCAGCAGTTCATGCTCACCACTGACCAGTGAGGGAAGCCAGCAGCTACTGAGCCAAAAGCCAGAGTTCGCCCGAAACTTTCCACCACTGCAAAACAGCAACTGGCACATCCCCAGAGCTGACGACCAGCCGTTTCCTCTGAGCATCTGCAACTGTGCACTTACTTGTGTCAACGCAAAGCAGGGTCCCACGGGCTCCGTGCACCCTAAATGTCAAAGGAGAGATTATCCTCACAGTTAATGTTCATCTAGGCCAGCACACAGTTACAACTCCCAGAGGAAGACTCCTGCTTGAAAGTGTGAAATGTTAATGCCTGCAGAGTGTGGATGGCAAATGCTTCAGCCTGAATGTAACCCCTATTAAAATGAAAACAGAATACCAAAAAGGTGTCCCATGCACCCAGGGACGTCTCTGCATCTTTCCTGAAAGAGGCGACCAAAATGAAAGCAAGAGAAAGTGCCAGCATATGACCTTACAGCTACCAATCATATCTGCCCAAGACCCTGCTCACGATGCAAGAACAGATGGTGTTTCTCTTTCCTAAAAGAAAATGCCCATGCAAAAACACTATCAAGAAGGGCAGATCTAGTATTAGGAGAAGCAGGGAACTGTCTTTCAAGTCAGCATTTTCAAGTTTGAAAAATCTAGCATTTTCTGAAAAGGAAACCTCTTAACTGCTGCCTTGCTATTGACCACTCATCCTGGTGGCCCGCAGCACAGCCATCTCCCTGCAAGCCTGGGTAGTGCCCTCAGGGCAGCCACAAACACCCATAAAATATCCTGCTGCAGCAACACACCGCCAGCAGCAGATGAATGGTCCAGGTCTATCACTCTGCTCTGGAAAGCAAACAGCTTCCAAGTACAGCTACAGCTCATTTCTCCTACCACGTCCACCACACGAGGGGCTGCACCAAGCCCGTCCTCCTCCCAGCAAACTCACACCCAGCACGTGGTTTTGCTCAGACTCCCCAGCAGCCCGTTTCAGAGATCCCAGTCCCTGCTGTAGTGTTTTGTGCTTCCTTTGCCAACTGCTGCTGGGCAGCTTTCAGCAAGCCCTGCGCAGTTCAGGTACGCTGACCTCTCTGGGTTCCCAGCTCCCTCCTCCCCAGCCTCCAGCTAGTGCTAACTAGCTCTGGGTTACTGAGCTGCTCTCTTCATCTTATTGAATTCTCCATCAACACTGCACTTACTAACACCCCTCAATCTACTGTGCTGCCTTGCTTGTTAAATTGCTATTAAGTGATTAAAACAAGATTCTTGCCTACTCCCCAGGCGCCACGTCAAAGACATGTTAAACTGCTTTTTAAAATTTTAATTATTTAGCTCTTGCAATCATATTACACAACCCTTATCATAATCATTCATTAACCTTTGGTTTTAAATAATTAGCAGGCCTCTACAACAGCAACAACATTACGTCTGAGTTTGTGAAGTATGTTAAGTGGCACAAAGGAAGACAGCATTGCCCAGTAACTAAACTGGATGACAGAATGCAGAATGGGTTGGTACAAGACTCCTCGCTGCGTCTTATGCAGAAGGACTACACAACTGGCAGAAAAGCAGTCAATGAGACTGCAGAGACACTTCCAGCCCACTGCCACACGGCAGCTGGATGATGCCTCTGCCCGAAGTCAGAAGGAAAACACCTCCCCTTACTGCCTGCAGGGTTGTGCGAGCCAGAGGCTGCATGCTGCACAAAGGTATGGACCACGTCCTCAGCTGGTGAAGCCAGCTTCAAAGTCAGTCACACAACAGATTACACCTTCATCTGCCAGAGAGCAAACACTTCAACTCCAGGCTAAAGGAACAGATCCTTTACTGTGAAAGCACTCAAGCAGGAACAAAGCACATTCCCCTTATGGAGATGAAAGCTACCTACAAAAGCAGCCTGGTTATGAGCAAGACCAGTGGTGCACAAATGAAACTACATTTCCATTTTCTTGCAGTTGTAGCGACTAACTGCATCTCAGCTGAACCAGTGCAAACCTTCTACATGCAGAGGACCTCTCAGCAGAACCACAGTCATCAAAGCTGCCGGATGTATTCAATCGCACCTATACATGCCATTAATATGCATGTACTGGTCAGCAACCAGTACAGTCCCTGTTACCGTACCCCTACTACAGTCAGTGAATGTCTACTGTCATTTCCTCCTCCGAGGAAGAAGCAGAGAAAGTAAAACTTACAGACTGACTCGTGCAACAGCAAGCACTGAAAAAAGAAGTCAGATGGCTGAGAACAGATGTAGTCCCCAACTGCTCTCCTTTAACTCCTACAGCTGGGCAACAGTGACCTAAAAAGTGCACATGCTGTAAGGTCCTGGGCAGGAAACCATTCCAGCACAGCATTCTCTGCATGCTTTTAGACTGAAGAACAACAAACACAATATAATAAATACACAAAACCACACAGATGTGCCTAAGACAACTAATATTTCCTGTAAAAGAGAATTCAGCCCAATAGAACAGTCATCCCTATGCTACAAGGGTTTAAAAACTTTATTCAAAACCTAACATAATACGCTGCAAGACAGTACCGTAATATATAAGAAATGCAATTATGTAGTAAGGACAAGGCAACTGCATTTTGAAGGAGCAACTATGATTCAGCCTAAAATGTCATTGTTAGGAGGAAAACAAACAAACCATGAACACTTCATTTTATGCTATCAAGCATTTTGAAGTATTTGGGTGAGCACCACTGTACTAAGAAATGGGCCGCTCACTTTCCCCACATAATTTAACAGGCAGCCAGAAACATTAGAAAGACAAAAAGGGAGTTTTTATATTCTGATCATTTAAATTTTATCTATATTAATAATCAAAAGCATCATAAGCAGTGAAAGAACTGTGTCAGATATCCATTTAATGACATGTATCCTTTTAAGTACTCCTTATATCGTTAGAAACAAGGGAAAATTTAATAGAATACTAATGGCCAAGCAAGCTCCAGGTATTCCCTTTCTCAGTTCATGTCATCAGCCCATGTTCTGGTTCCATTTCTTCTTGAAAAAAGTTTGAAGAAATAGAAATTTGAATATACTTGCTGACTAATTAATCTTCTCCCATGCTCTACGTCTGAAAGGCTACCAGAAACATGGGCAATGCTACTTATTTCTAGGCAAATTTTCCTTCCCTCCTTCTTTGCCAAAATGTCAGAACAAGAGCTCTTCATTCACTTAACAGTGTGCCCATTTCTCTGCACCCCTTTGGTCTGTACCCAAATGCTGCCGCTCCGTTTACACTCGGATTGCAAACCCCAGAGAGAGAGATAGATTGAGAGCGAGAGAAAGAGAACCAGATGCAACAGCACCACTTCTGTTTATGTTTGCACTCTGACTGGGTGCAAACACTTGAATGTGTATTTACAACCCAGTGCTATGTCACTGTCATTAGCACTAGGTGCTGGTTGCCCACCTGAGATTTCAGCAGGAACCTACATCACCTTCTCCTCAACTTTAAACAGAAGCTCCTTAATGAGCTCTTCCTTTACAAGCGCAGAAAGAAAGCCAACATTGAGAAGGTCAGAAAGGACCAACAGGACTGCCCTCTGGTATTTCACCTCCCCTTGTATTTTTATTTTTTTAAATAAACTAGATCTCCAAAAGCATTTAAGAAGTGCACAAAGCCCATCTGTTTTTCCCCTGCCTGCAACTCTTGCATGCAAGGAGCAGTATATGCTTTGCCGTACCAGGTGCATTTGAGCATTAAGGAGTGGAGAAACAGAATACTGCTGAAGAGCAAAGACAGTCATAGTCCATTAACTGTAATTACAGGAAAGACTAATTTATGAAGCAGATAAACTTAGGTATATAAATTGCTCTATAGAATAAGTGCACAGAAGGTAATGCTTTCTGAAGAGTTTACATCGTTCCCTGATAATCAACGCTTAATTAGATCTTTTTACCTTAATGCAGATTTTCTCTCTTTAATGTTACTGTTGTCCTTTTACCACCTCATCTGTTCCCCCAACATCAGTGGCTTTGTCCTCTGACAAAAGCCCACCATAACAGACGAAGTGCCAAGGTAATTAATTTTTCAGTAAAAGCCAAGTTGTTGTTTTCTCTAAAACATTTTACACTTCACAAAACGTCAGAAATGTCAGAGTACATAAGCAGAAACAGGATCAGAGATCTGCTTCCCTATTAATACCGCATGACCTCTTCAACCATCTCACTCCGGGAGAGGAAGACCGGGTGCTCCACGGAGAGCAAAGGAGGCAGCAAGCATGGCCAAGGAGGCAAGGGAGGACAGTGAGCAAGGTGGCACCAACTGCTACATGAAGTATTAGCAACTGGCAGGTCATAAAAGAAAACATTGAAAAATAGCAGAGAAGCAAGTCCTTCTGCCTGGGAAGCTGGCTCTTCAGGAAAAAGGGGGCGCACAGCCCAGAGGTCAGCAGGGAAGCAAGACTTGACCTCAGTCCCCACCCAGTCTTATATTCCTCCTCCAAATCTTGGTGCATGCAGTGGTGGCAACCTAAAATTTTAATTATCTATGAAATGAGGATGGAGGAACAGCGTTGCACATTGGCACTACCTGTATCACAGAGGGATCCTTCGGGATCCTCCCTTCAGTGCCCAAGACAAAGCAGAAGGGTCACCTTCAGAATAACATGTAAGACTCGTTTTCTGTCCATTTTTACCCTTGAGCTTAGCTGCTGCTGTTTTACTGCAACCTCAGCTCCAATACTTGCACAAACACTCCTCTTGGAGCCTTCAAATATATCACAATGAGTTATGTGCACTTTCAGACCTCTACAAAAAACACTTATGTGCAGGGAAGAGGAGATATATCTCTGCTTTCCCAGGACAGCCCTTGCAGAAAGGCTCAGAAACAAGAGGCTTTGGCCTCAGGAAGACACCAACCCCACTTCCACAAGAGTTTTACAGCACTAAAGATCTAAGAGCTCGGGTCACCACCTGACTTCATCATTCTGTGTAGCTAATGGCTGGTTTTAGTACCAAAACCTGGCATTAACACAGCACACAAGCTCCTCAGTATTCAGTCTCTCCATCCCAACCCAGGGTAACTCAAAAGCATAGTTTTGGTACAACTTAAAGCTTGCACCTACTGCCAGTGGCTCTTCCACTATTGCCCAGTGAACCACGATCAGCAATATTACAGATTTGGGCAACGTTTCACCCACAAGACAGTGGCATTGGGCTCAACTCAGGCTATTGCAGCATCCTCCCTGCAGCTCCTGAGACCTGACACAGGCTCAGCTCTTGTTACACATGGAATCACATCATTCTTTTCCTTTTCTTTCTTGTTCCATTTCTCTCCCTCTCCTCCAAACACATTAAGTAGCTTGGAATATTTTGGGCAAATTCATAGTGTTTAGAGTCAAGTCCTTGAACAGGTGATCTCTTTACTATAAAACTAAGTTCTCTGGCTGGATTAGTCCCCAAAGAGTTTAAAAACTAGTATTGAAATGCCTTCCACGCAAGAATATCCACACATGCTTTAATTTGCTTAGCAATGCTGCAAGAGTCAGTGTAACATGAATAAAAAGGCATAACAGTTTATAGAAACAGAACAAAAATTTGCATTACGAGTTTGCATCAGCAAACAAGTAATAAATTTAGACTTTTGAATGATTTGTTACATTTGTCTATTACCCAGACTGATTACAGGAAGGCAAACAGCTATACGGACACCTGAGAAGGTTTGCATGAACACAGTAGATATTGCTTACACAGATCTAGCTGTTGGGAACCGACATGTTCCTAACACTATATATACAGAGGATAAAAAGCCATCCAACATTCTGCAAGCAAATTTACTTTAACTACAGCTTTTGAGTCTCCTCCAAATCTCTGAATTAATGATCACACTACAGAATAGCGCAATAGCTTTCCGCAACAGACATTTAGATTAAATATTATAACTGATCATAGGCAGAGCTGGTAGCCCTGCATATTACAGTTGCCTAATGCTTCTGATCTTTAGACCCTGTTTCTACTTACCTATAATTTTTCCAAGCTCTAACCACAGCAACTTTGTACAACTTGTCTGCCTCAGGCAAATTTTAATTTCAGCCGAAATGGTTCAGCTGCTTCCAAGAACAAGGCAGAGAAGATTTCTTTTCTTTTGCCCACAGTACAAAATCCTGGTGACCTTTTCTTTAAATAGCTGAAGCATTTCCCAAGCTTAGAAACCAAACTTGAATTTTGACAGGATTTTATGAGAGTTTAAACATGAACTTTTCTGTCATAGTTCAGGGGGTATGGTTGAGGTTGTTTTTTTTCCCCTGTATCTCAAACAAACGTATCTAGATCCAATTCACTTGTGCTTTGAGGGGAGTGTGAAAGAAAGTCTGAAATTATTATTGTTTTCAACTTTGAAATCTCCTGCTTTTTAAAAGAGGGCCTGGATTTTTGTGCATTACTATTCCTTTTTGCTAACTTAAGAAAAGTTGAAGTATTTGGAAGTTGGGCACAGCTCCTCCAGATCCTTGCCTTGCCAGCTCCAGAAGTTGAAAGGTTTGGACCGCACAAAGCCAGCATGAGAGAAGGAAGCTGTACCCAGAGCCAAGACCGACATCTTGAATACGTATCGCTACGTGGTGGTTAATGCAGTGTCTTTACTAGGCTCTTTCGGAATTTCAGTTTTTCCATCTGTGGAGCAAACATACTGCTACTCAGTGTTGAACATCATGAAACAGCACAAAACTAAAGGAAAATATTCATACACAATTGAAAATTTAAAGAATTCTGTCCTTCAGCATTATTCGAAAATATTAAGAGCAAGGCATCAAACAGCGAGGAGAAAAAGCGACTCATTAACGGGCAATGTTTGTTCAGTGCCCTTACACAAGGGAAGAAAGCTTGTGGAAAAACACACATTATCCTATAATTAAAGGCTGTATTCTAAAGCACAGGACAGAAATAAATTGAGGTTGCACAGATTGCTTGGTTTGCTCACAACCTTCATAAACTTTTTCAACCTCAATCAAGTTCTTCTGATGTAGTTTTCTGAACGCAATTTCGCGATCTAGCTGTTGGTGTGAGACGAATCTAGGAGGATCAATGTGCATCTGAAGAGGTTACTTTCTGCCAGCTCTGTAACTTCAAGATGCGTTTCAGGATCAAATATTTACTTACCAGTGAGTCTAATTATTTTTCATGCTTATGCCAGTGAAGCATCACAAGGCAGAGAAATAAATGGCTTTCAACCTCTCACCAATTCAAAGACTACCTTCTCATCTGTTGTGAAGCATTTGCTTTCATTTAATACTAGCAATGCAATGCACTTTGCAGTGCATCTTCAAGGTAAGAATCTATGCAACCTAGTAAAAATAATCTTATACTGTCCGTTAGTTCAAGAAGTAGATTCTGAACCACATCCCTTAGAAAGCGAACCCTTTCCCCAAAATGTCAAATGCACTGCTTCTTCTTCGCTGCTAGCAGAACATGACATACAGGGTTACTAATATCATTTTCAGGCCATTATCTAAACAAACAGCCTACAAACAAGACAAGAGGGGAAAAAAGCAGCTTGCTTATCACCCCCAGCTTTAAAGCTGCTGCAAATCCCAGCCCACAAGTGCCACCTCTCCGCAAACATCTGGGCCTCCTTGCCCTTCTGAAAAGCAGACGAGGAAAGCTACTCTGTATGGAAACATACCTTTAACCTTTACAGCTCATTCCCACGGACAATGAAGGCTACATGAGCACAAGTACTCTACAAAGCAGACCTTCCCCCTCTCTCAAGACTATCCATTTAAATGCAGGCACTTCTTAATTTATTACAACGCTGTATCACACGACTTGCAATAAGCGCATGACCTCCTGGTCACTGCATTATGCGCTCTCCCCCGGGTGCCAGTCAGTGCATGAGGGATACATCTCAGCACCATTTTAGGTTCCGGCCCCAGCGAGGAGCTGCCATAGGAATGCAGCACAGCTGGGCAGATGTGAGCCTACAAAAAAGCAGGGTTCCTGGGCTGTTCATATATGCACCAAAGGCCTGCAAAGCCCCGCAGCGTTCAGTCACCAGCACGTACCACAGCAACACCCCTCCAGCCTGGAGGCCAGCTGTCCTCATCCTGTTGTTCCCCTGGTTTCTACAGCCCAACACAGCCACCAAGCAGCCATACCACCGTTCTGCAGGACCACAGGCAAGTACGACCATCCTGTCCCCTAAACTCACCTCGGATCAGCGCACTGTCTGATCCTGGGGACAGCCACCATTCACTCCCACAAGTATTGTTCATTTTAAACACAGCATCCACGGCAGTGGTTTTGGTTCATCACCATGCTCTTCACAGGACACTCAGCAGAAGGCCACCACCCAGCACTGGGCTCTTGCTGGCCTCTTAGAGGAAAAAGAGATAGCACGCATCCTCAACATTTCCTACTGATGCACTAATAGTGGGAGCCAACTCCTCCTTACAACAAACAATTATAAAAGGTATCATGCAAGAGATTTAGTATTTTCCTGGTCATTTGTTTCTTTAGATAATACTTTTTTTGTTTTGTTTTGTTTTTTAAGTATTTTCTACTTAAGAAAATGCTCAACTGCAGGACCGTTCACAAGCTGTATGTCCTAGCCCCTCTTCTATGGAGCTGAGGGAAGCAACGCATTACACCACAAATAAAAATCCTGCTCAGGCCATCGCAAAGACCTCCATCTAGTTCTCACTAAGTACATAATAATTCCCAAAGGTTTCATAACAAGGTCAATCCCAGCTGTGCAGCCGGACATCAGAGACCGAGCACTCCCTTGACAAACAATGGCATAAATAATCTTAAAAGCCTCATCCAGAAGGAAGCTGAGCACCTAAATTAGCCAGTGAAGAATCTGATGGCAGAAATGGTAATTCTTACCCTGCCATGATCTGTGCTGGCATAGTGTTTTCTTCCATTTGTAGTAGTATTTGGAATTTATGAGGCAATATTTAAGAACAGTTGATAGACCACCATCACAGGAGACTGAGGCAGACTGAAATAATCTTATAATTAAAGGGCAGTAAAAGGATGCATGTCATTTCTATAATTCCTCAGAAATTCAGTAGCAATTTGATTTTATTTTTTTATGAGATAGATTCACGAGAATGTGTTGACCTGATTGGCTTAAACTAAAAGGAAAGGAAAAAATGTGAAAACTAATCTCCTCACATGGATTACTAGGTCTATTTGATTTCCTTTCCCTAAAAAAAGGAACATCATTTTTCATTGCAATCATAATAGGAATTTGACCAATACAAATATGCTATATTACTACAATCTATTACTCACCAATTCCTTCAAAAAAAAGTAAATTCCAAAGCCATGAGTTGTAATCCTAGATGGAGCCTTACTGTTCTCTACTGCTTTTAAAATTGCTTTTTTATGACACTCAATCATAGATTTTCTGACTTAAAGTTAACAAATTTGGGAAGAGCTAATCAGCAACAGAATTCATTTACAATTGATCCACACTGCTGTTTGTTTTCCCTCTGAGATGAGGTTTGGATTTTTAACCTTCACTTTCTAACCAGACTTGTGATCCCGCCCCCCCCCCCCCCCAGCACAAATTTGGATCTTTTTTTCCATTTTTTTTGTTGTTGTTGTTTTTGTTTTTAATATTAAATATGCAGTGCTTCTTACATTTCACCTGTCAGAAAAGATGCATTGATTCACAGGTGCATCTTCATGGAAACGCATTTGCATTCACATGGCAGTTGTCACTCATCCTCTGTGCAGCACCAACTGCCACACACAAGCCCAGCTGTCCAGCTCACAGCACAATGCTCACCCACCATTGTTACATGGCAAAAATATGCCCAAACCAGCATCACACCAAAAACATGCAGAGAATGCAAGCTGGTGTGCAAACTGCTGCAGCTACAGACTCGGTCTAACCATTGCTAGATCCAGAACAAGAAGTTATTTAGATCAATGCATAACTATATCCTCAAGTATTTTCCTGTGCCTTTTTAGCATAAGATTTGAGCATGCCAAGACACTGCCATCCTGCCAACATCAATTCCAGGCACTATAGCTGTGGGGGGAAGAGTAAGGACAAAAAAGGGAAGGGAAAGGAAAAGCCATTTCACCATACTGTTCACTGATCTCTGTTTGTTGTAGTTTTGAACCGATCTACAGCGCAAAACAGCTGAAAACACTTTGGGCATGCTGCAACCAGCTCCTTAATTCATAGTGGAGCAACTGGAATTGATTTTTACTCCAGTCTTCAATCCATACAATGACATCAGCACATAGGTAGCACAGAAGCTGCTATCAGCTACAGTGTCATTAAGATTTTTGCATCAAGATTGTGAGGGAAAAAAACTGTTAGGCCTATGCTTATCAGAAAGCTAGAAGGGTTTCATCTTTTTACTGGCTTTAAGAAAAAAAAAAAAAAAAGCCTACCACAAAGAACACAACAGACCTAGACAGTAACTATTACATTGCTGTTTTCTGCAGGGAGGATGCACCAGTGAGGGCTGTGGAGACAAAGCCCTCCCTAATAACAGGGTCCCGGCATAGCTTTAGGGATCCAGTCCTTTGGCAGGAAGATCAAACTCCGCTTCAGAGCAAAGAAAGAACTTGCACCTTGGCTCTTCTTGTTTGTGCCCATCAGTTAAGAAAGCCATCAACCCTGGGAAGCTGTCATGTCAAACTGGAAGGATGTCACCTAGCTGCACTATCAGAGACCCCATCGCCATGCTGCAACGATGCACAGGTGAGCACACGGACTGTTACCGAGCTCAGCCAACACCAAAGCAGAGATGCACTCGCAGCACAGAGCTGCCTGTGACCCCACAACAGCAGGGAAAGGCACAGCACCTGCCCGGACCACAGCCGTGCTGAAAGCCTCCAGCAAACTGATCGCATACACCAAATGCAGCTGCTGGTCACCAGCACAGGAGATAACGCTGTTCCTGCTGCTGCCACGCAACGCCACTCTCCCCCTCGCCTTGCTGTAAGACCCAGCCCTGCTGCAGGGAAACAGAGGTTTAAGGGTGTCCTGGAAGCCATATAAGCCTTGGTCAGTGTTTAGGAAGTACGGGAGCCACACAGAGACCACAGCTGAGTTCCCAGAAACCCTGAAACATTCAGCCATGACAAAGATTCCCAGGTTCCCAACAGCTTGTGTAAACAAGTTTACAGAAAGGGGAGCTGCAGTGTGCCTTTAGCAGCCTAAAAATGAAGAATTTCAGCCCTGTTAGGCAAGCCTTTTCCTATGCATACACCCCAGGGCTTTCTCCCAGTCAGAACATTCCCAGCCCTGTTGGTACAACCAGGCTTCCTTGAGGTCACAGCTGACTTGTGTGGGAATCTGCCCAAACCCTCTACATAGTTAAAAAATATGAATAATGAAAAAATGGGGCTGGAGACTCTTACTCTTCCAGCAACTCCAAGATGCAGTATTTTTAGAGGGAGACGAGAGACAGGCCCCCTCCTGCTGCGCACAGAAATTTCTACCAAACAAAACTCAATGCACAAACAATGTGGTCATCCCCTAACACCCACAGATCTGAGGCTGAAATTTCATTTTAAGAGGAAAACAAGAAGTTTTAAACACAGCTCAGATCACCACACTTGCCAGGCAATCATACTGCTCAGGCTTGTATCTCTCAAATGCTACCTAAGTAGTCACCCTTGCTGTATGAATCTGTAAAGCTTCCACTCCAGAGAAAAGCAGAGCTCTTGGTGGAGCAGGAAAAGGACCACCACAGGGACAACACCTCTCCGAGGCACACCAAGTATCCACCAACACCCCATAAAACAACAGAAGATCCAGGAAGCTGCCAAAACAAAACCTACCTCGGAAAGAAACAACGTCCGTGCAGTGAGCAACAAGGTCACCCAGGGCAATGGTGCTGCACCACACAGTACAGACACCTCCACTCCGAGTGTAACTGGAAGGAAGGGGGTTTCTAGGTAACATCTGCCCCAGACACACTGGTCTGAACTGGATGCAAAGCCAGGGATACCTCTGCTGTTCATGCTAGATGTGCCTGCTTCATTTTCTAATGAGCAGAGCTTACTATGAGTCTGTCACACTCACTCTTTTCTTTTGCTGCTCTTTGATATTGGGAAGAGTACAGAAAGGTATGCCTCTTCTGTACTGAAGGAATAAAGCCAATTTCAAACTATTAGAGTCAAGTAGAGCAAGATCAGACTAAAACACTCCTGTGATTTCAGAACTTCTGAAGGTAAAGTCCAGAGCTTGAAAACTGGATTGTCTGTGCCTCCAGTGCATCCAAAAATTACACAGGCTTCTCCAGTCCAAATAACCCAGGGGACACTGCTGGCTACATACACTCATGTAGAAAGCTCTCATCTGCCCCATTTGAACAGTCTGCTGGTTTTCTTTTTTTTTTAAAAAAAAAACACACAGATTAATATACTTTCATAGTAAAATGAAAGATTATAAATCGCTAAAATTGATTTCACATCAGTGGTAAAGTCAAAGTGAGTAACACACCTGAGGTGACCCACTTTGCTAGAGGGAACGTGAAACCGCAGCGTATTGACAGTTTAATTGGCTCAGCAAGAGTTCATTTCCCTCAGATGAAATGCGCCATTGGCCGTTTTATCATTATATCTTATTGCTCCGTTAAAAGTAAAGTAGATGACAATCTAGCAAAACGTTCTCTTTACAGAGACAGTCCCCTGCCTTTATTGCTGGGTGCAGGCTTCTTCCCCCCTTCCGTCCCCAGAGTTTGCATTTTAAATGCTTTGTGCAGCGAGAACGCCTCTATTTATGCCTTCAGGCCACGACATGGAAGATACCGGTGTGCCCATTTCTGTACTGGAATTACCAAGGGGAATAGATGACAATGGCACCAAGCAGCCCTACAAATACCACGTTCAAGGGTAACACAGCGCTTGAAGACGTAATTTGACTACTTCATATCATTAGGAAGCATTTTGAGAATGCTAGTACTTGAACTGTCAGGAGAACTCCCAGCTCAAAGCGTAATTAGAGAAGACAGCCCACCTTGTAGAAGCAGAAGGCTCAAAGGAACACACGAGCCCTCTCCGGTTATCTCACAACTCACGCTCCTCCAGGGTGGCACAGACAGAGGATCACGTTTTGCAGCAGATGAGACAGGGTAGCACTACAGCACTGCGCAGCGCAGAAGCACATGAGAGAAGGGATACAGATGCAGAGTTGCGGGGGACACTGCAGGGACCTGGCGGCCAAGGCCACGCTTCCCCTGCAAAGATCCCGGCCAGATGCCTCCTTATGCCTTGGCAAGGGTCCCCTCCCCGAGGGCAGGTCTCCTGTCACACTGCAGTTTGTCATACGAGCAGAGCATCAACCCCAAAGCACAGGTTTGATTTAGGAAAGGAAGAAAAAAAAATCACAAATTCCCTACAGTTGTACACTTTGCAAGAGGGCCAGATCTCCTATGGAAGCAGAGCACCACAAACAAGAGGATCTGCCCACCCAAGGAGCAGCCCCAAGGTGGGCAATGCCTCCCCTCCATCAGAAGAAGATGAGCACCATCCCCTTGCACAGCAGAAAAGCAGCAGCAGAGCTGGCAGAGGACAGTTCCCCAGCAGCAGAATAAAGGCCCACAGGTATCCAGGAATTCCCACAAAAACCCTATATTGGGGACCCCCAAGCCCAGACACTGAGTGCCAAGAATTACTAAAGCAGCACGTAGGCAATTATGAAGAGCCCCCGTTAACCTCCAAGCCTCATTTCACTGACGAGAGGAAGAGTGTCAGCAGTATTTAATTGCAGGGGAATTAAAGAGAGGCAGGACATGGGAAAGGTATCTCATACCACATGCAACTGCCCAGGTCCTCCACGGGCTGCACCCTTCCAGTCACATCTCAGGCTCCAACACCAACGAGCTCCTCATGGGAGCAGCCCCCACCCAGCACACCCAGAGCCAGCAAGCTGTGCACCAATGCCGTGGTGGTATTTAACTCCAGATAGCGAGAGGAAAAAAAAAAAAAAAAACAAAAGCAAAAACAAGCATCTCTCAAAATCTCCCTTCCCGGTACTGTGTGCTGTCATGCAATACTTCCAAACCCATGGTTTATGCGGCTCAGGAGGGCAGTTTCATGCCCTAACTCCTGGATGATGGATTTTACAATTTGTTAAAGAAACTCATCAATCCTCAGCAGTCATTTTTAATGCCCAGAGCCTCCACAAACTTCTGCATTTTGCTGATCCCCTAATTTCAAATCATTTGAAACTGCTGTTACTATTACTGCTCTGCTCCTAAAGCTAAGCATTATAGCACACTTCAGACTTCTAGCTTTGTATGCTAGTGTAATAAACAGATTAACTGTGATTTATGAACAATAAGTTCTGGTTATCTGAAAGGAAACATTACCTCCATAGACCAATACTGACAACTGGAGATCTCATTATGCAGACAGCTCTTTCCTCTTTCCACCTACCTGTAATCATCGGTTTAGAACACAGTTATCAACCAGGGAAACATATCACCATAGTTTTCCACTACAAACTTTGGGCTTCCAAAGCATCTGGCAGGAACCGCTGCCAATGGCACAATATTGTCCTGAACTGACCCAGTGAGACTATTTCTATTTTAAATGAACGTTAACAAATTTTTTTTAAAACACTGCACAACAAATCAAGAGATTTTTCAAAGAGTAGAAACGCTACGGTGGAGATGCGAAGCAGGATGCATCGAGACTTCAGTTTGCAGAGGACTGAACAGGAATTATCGTGTGGTACAGAGATCTGTTTGTAATTCTTATTGACTCAAAGTCCAATTACAGTTTTAATATTCTCTCACAAAGATGAATTGATTCAAGTCCACTCTAAAACGTCACCTTACTATTTTACAGGCCCACAAGCAAAAGTTAGCATTTTCACGTGCACTTTTCACAACACACCTGCAGCTATTGAGCTGACCACCCACTAACATCACATTTGACTAAGAATCTTTTTTTACTTTTATTAAATTATTCCAAATAAGACAAAAGCTCTGCTGAGCAGCAGTGGTACCAGTGGATCTTTCCAGGCGATTAACGTGCAATAGCTCCCACCACATAGCCGGTCTCTTCTCACCTAATTGATGCTGCACGCATCCTGGATTTACAAGTACAAGGCATAATTAGTAAAGATAAAAGTTGCTATATACTTAAACCTCTTTAATAGAAGAAAAGAAATCTCAGCTCCCTCACCTTGACTCTAAAGTAGTAACAGCAGCTTGTGAAAAATGAAAAGCCTTGAAGGATTCGGAATAAGAAACTTGGAGAGACAATCGCTGATCTTTTATCTTCCAGACTTCAAGCAGAATCAAGTTCTTCAAAGAAAACCCAATAAAGCCCAGACATTTTCATCATAACAAAATAAATAATTCAGTCATACTTTAGAGAACTCCGACATTAGGATTGGCTATTTGATATATTTGTGGTTTAGGTGCCTCTAAACTGATTAAAGATAACCTGATAGAAGCTTGCAATGTCAGAATTGCCTTCATTCCTGACAGATATGAATGGATAGTGTAAATAACTATAAATAACCAAAATGGCTGCATTTATGCCTAATGGAGAATTTACAGCCTTCAGAGCTGCCTGGTAGGACTAAGAATTACAGCTCTGCCTTTATCCTCCTGCAGCACAAGAGGGGAGATGAATCGAAGTCCTCCTCACACCAGCTGCTCTGCCAGAACCACTGAGGGCTCAGCTCCCGAGGAGGAAAAAAAAAAAAAAAAAAGATTCTCCTATGAATAAGAGAATACCATACAAATACCGGAAGGTTTACCCATAGTGATTTGAGCAGTTTTCCTAGAAACTACTCTGAAACAGGCATCCCAAAAGCCCCTCAAATCTCCGTAGCCCCTGCAAGTTCTCCTTGGGTATCCAGCAGAGCTCTGTTTGGATTCCAGCTCCCATTTTCAGAGGGTTACATACCATCATCTTTGATAGGGAACAGAGCAAGTCTAAAGACTGCAAGCTTTCACCAAGGGGGATTCAACCGCAGTATCCTGGCTAATTTCCAGCCCAGGTAATTACACCCCCACGACCCCAGGTTCCCCGGCAGCCCACACACTGCCCCAGCAGCTCTGCAGCCCCACGGCACGGAGCTGGGAGCTGCCACGTGCTGCCCCACAGGAGCTATTTCAGAAGGGGGTGGAAGCAAGCCCTGCACCCACACAAGCAGCAGGGAGGCTAGATTCAGAGTCCGAAACAGGCATGCATGTGGGGTATGCCAGGATTTACACCACTGCTACCCCGCTGGCTCCAGCAACCTCACGATCACCTTAAGGAGACGGCAGAGCAGGCACCAACACGCTCTGACAACCCAGAGTTTGCACCATGCAGACAGGCCACTCCAGTATCTGACTAGCACCAACAGAAGAGGCTGCAGAAGGACAACATGAGATCCTGCTGGTAGCTTATTTAAGCAATCGTTTAAAATAACGAAAGCAACGTTCCCCATGAGCACGCTGCATTACTCCCACGGAAGCAGTCCCTAGAAATAGGAGCGCTAACTGCTGTGTGTCACGCTTACTGGATGGGGGAGATTACCTGCAAGTCCTACACAAAGCAATGGGTGCAGACGCTCCTCTTCCCCAGGGAGTCCTTCTGTGCTTAATAGCGCTGCAGTCTCTACCTTCTTCAAAGAGTACTTTTTCCCTTGGACAAAGAGCTGGGAGGAGTATATTAAGAAAGCTGCATTTGAGCAGCTGATATAGCTTTAATTTTCTGTTAACTATAGTGCAATAGCGTCAATACGCAGGATGAGAATTCAAGTGACCACTCTAAAGAAAATTCCCAAACTTAGAAAGTCAGTAGTATTTAGGGCTTTTTTTTGTCATTTTAATCATAAAATGGTGGCAGAGCCATAAATCCCTCCTCACTGAAAAGCCAAGATCTGAAGTCAGAGGATGTGGGAGAAAAGAATATTGTGGCACGGCTCTCGCTGTTTGCCACAGCAAGTTTGTAGCATTGACTCCCTAATTAGTCGGGATGAGAACCCCGGAGCAACACTAAATGTCACTTTCAGAAAGTGATAAGAGCAAGTTCTGAGCTGATGCAGTTCAGCTGTAGCTGCCATCAGCTGAGACCCTGAGCTGGGAAGCATGCACACATGCAAAGAGCAGCATGGTAACACTGCATGAAAGCGAGAAAAAAACCTGCCCGCAGAGAAATCCTAGAGTAAGATTTAACTGCAGTCAAGGCAGCTACAATCAATTTTAACACTGTCAAACTCAGCAAGTTTCCAAAGGATTAAATCACTACGTAAATCATCTTCATAATTTTAAAAAATGCCTGTAAGATAAGACCAGGCGCTAATTGTACCATTTAAATTTAGTGAAGGAAAGGTTTTTTGTTGGGATTTTTTCCTTCTTAACTGCAATAAAGAGGAAGCCCAAGGGTCTAAAACTAATAATCTAATAAACTTTGCTAAGTGAACATTGTAACAGATAGGCCTGGATGAGATTTTCAGTAAATGCCAGACAATTTCCCTTGATCTTTATCAACAGAGATGCAGCTCTAGCTCCAGCAGGAAGAAATTAAATTTAGTGCAAAATAATAACATCTGGGTGAGATTTTGTTTGTCAGACTAGCAGTCCCTTTAGATACTAGGCTAAAAATATTAAAAGGAACTCTGAAGGGTTTTACGTTTGTGTTTTTAATATGAGTGGCTGGGATAGGTTTCCATACCAACATATTACTCTGCTCTAGATAGCGGTGCCATTACCCATCCTGGGCGCAGGACGATCCCCCTGCAGACGCTGGGGTCCGACGCTCCACAGGACACGCCAAGAGCTTTCTCCCTGCCAGAGCAGAGCCGAGAGAGGTGGCACGGCTTTGAGCTATCCCATTCTTTGGGATGCATCCCAAGTCCTGAAGTCACAGGACAGGCACGGGTCTGTCCCAAACGTCAAGCAGAGCCACCACCTGGGAGCGAGACGCACAGGAGATGCTTGAGGGCCCTAGGGGCTCACAAATGCCTCTTTCCTGATTGCTCCAGCATCCCCCCCATTGCTGAAAATGGTCCTGCACAGCCCAAGACATCATGCAACCCCTGCTGGGCAAGTACAAAAGGATGTTTTCTAACCTGCAACCTGGTGTTCTTGACACCCACCTTGGCAAAGTGGGAGAAAGCAAAGAGCACATGGGCAGAAGTCTCCTGTCACCTCCTGCCGCATTGCCAGGTCCCTTAGCAATGTCCTAAGACCCATCCAATGCCATGAGCAGTGCCACGAAACATGAAATGTGACTGCCATACGTTGGGCCCAAAATATTTCTAAAGCTGAAACAGCCTCTGGCATAGCTGTCAAAGTACAAACAAGCAGCAAAAGATTGACCTGTAAAAAAAGAAAGCATTCTACAGACTTCAAGCCTCTACATTTAAAAGACAAAAGTACTTAATTGTAAGAGCCTAATGAATTGTCCCTTTCCAAATCCAAGACATTTGATACGATGTAATTGAAGTGAGCACAAGGGTTACAGTTAGAAATTCTTCTTCTACAATGGAATTACAAAATGTATTTTTATTAGTCATGATCTTCTTATTAGCAGAAGCGGTCAGAAATTCTTCAATTAAATGCTTTTTCCCCAACCCCACCAAAAAGAATGGCAATTCAGCAAAACAAGGCTTTTCAGATTAACATCAGCTCCAAAGCCCCTGCACAGGAACAGGGCTTTCATGGCCAGGAATCACAGTAAATAATAATAAAAATCAGAGCAAGGGATTCAACTCTCTTAAAACGAAGCAGAAGGTGCAGAGCAACAGCACAACCTATGTAACACAGAGTATCATTCTTATACAAAAATTGCAGTGTATGTCAAATGGTAGGGGAGGAGGTAGAGGCTTTCTATTCCAGACAACTTACTCCCTATTTCTGAAACTAGTCTACATTTCCAGTGCCTAGGAAACCAATCTCTCATTAGTTTTACCCCATTCTGTTTAGCAGAATTGAAATTTAATAGCCATTGCATTAAAAAGAACTGAAAAAAAAAATGCTGTTACCTCCTCAGCAATTTATTTGATCTTATGTTGAAAGAGAAACAACACAACAGACTGCACCAGTCAGTTGTGGACCAGAACAGAGCTTTGCCATGATCCCACAGACTTCAACAGGCTTCGGGTCTTGCTGTTAGTGAGGTATGAATAAAAATAAGTCAGACTATCCTACAAAAATATCAGCATGAAGGAAGAAACAGTTGATTGCTTGTGCCTTTTTTTAAATATAGGCAAAAATGCCATTAATATAGAGTGATGGAATCCCAATAGGAGAGCACTCAACAAACAAGCAATCATTTTACTGCACATTAACCATGGGTGGAATAAGTTTTGCTTGCGTAAAGGCCATAAAAATGATTACAGATTTAAGTAATACAAACTGGCGTGTATCCAGGATAGAAAATATTTGTTAAAGGTCAGTTTTGCTAAAAAGACAATACATCACCTTATTGTTAGGACAGGACAGGTGCTACTATATAACATGGCGTGAGGTTACCAAGTGCTTAAACAGCCCACGTCAAACACAACAAACCATACTTGTGAACATGGCAATCTCTTCCCCTTCACATGAAATAACCAACTTTTTTTTTTTGTCACAGAGACCAATTAAAAAATACACAAAGTTTAGATGCTTACCAGGCGTTACACTGGGGTTACAACCAGATGACATTACTGCAACATGGTAGAACCTGCAACTGCCAGAATCCCGCAAGATGGTACTTGTGCAGATTGTTTCATTCTTGTAGAAGCGTGTTTCCATTTATTTTTAAGGTTGCACATGAAGTGGCTTGGTCTTTAGTTTTACACTTGCTGTTTCAACTACAGGAATATTTAGGACAAGCTCTGTGGAGCTGCCATACACCAAAACAGGTGTATTATTTATTGATAAACACAAGCTCTGTCATGTGCAGCAATGCCCACGCCACAGCTTTGTCTTTTCAGAGGGGAAGAGGGTGGGTATACCTACACGGGACAGACCTCCAACAGCACTGCCACTGCCCCCCTACAGCAGCCCCTAGCAGAGAGAGAACCCAAACATCTCTCTCACGGTGAAAGCGCTCCAAAACCACACTGCGAGTGGTGTTACCTCTGCCTGGAGGATGTGGCTCGGGATACAGGACAGAGGAAACAGGCAGCGTGCACAAACCTTGGGAAAGGTGGAAGAGGAGCACAGGACATGCTCCCAATAAGTCAGTGGACTGCAACCAAGAGCAAAGCCTTTCACAGGCAGTAGCTTTGGCTCTGGGCTAGTGCTCAGCCACGTGCCTGGGGATCCAAGCAGGCACAAGCAAGAAGGGCTCTGGAACAAACCTCATGCAGCACATAACCAAAATACAAATCTGTCTTTCCTTATAAGATGAGAAAAGCAAATCATTCCTGAAGATGAGGAAGAGATTTTTTTTTTTTTTTTTACATATAAGTATGCATAATATATATACGAAAAATAAAAGTGAAGGGAAGACTTTCAGCCACGTGGGCTTCTGATTGCCAAGTGCTCAGGAAGAGGAGCAGAACTACCTTCTCCTTCTGCGTGTCTGGACCACCCTCCAGCACTCACCTTGGAAGATGGCAGCATTCTGGATGACAAGGAATTTCAGCTCCATGCTGGCAGACTGCAGGAGCTGCTCCATGTTCAGACGGGCCGCTGCCTGGTACTTCTCTTCCATCTTCCTCGAGCAGCACGTGGAGCCCTTTGGGATACATACTTGCAGGTCTGATCCTAGGGACACAAACAGGAGTAGAGAACTTGCATGAGGAGGTAGAATTGCTGCAAGCACGGAGGAAACCTACTCCATGCGTTGGTATCACTGCAATTACTGTTTGGGCAAATGGATGACATTTCTGGAATTTGTCCTGAGCAAGCAGCTCAGCCAAAGGAGAGGACTGATAAGGGAGAGCCAGGATTGCTGAGCAATAGCCCCCGAGAGCTCGTTGCACACGCATGCCAACGCGATGCTTGCTTTAACTCCCATGCACTCCATCCACAGATGTGCTGGTGCTGAGCCGGGCGATACAGAGCATCGCCCTGCTGCCTCCCACGTGCCCGGTAGTGCATTTGGTAAGGAGCTGCAGGCAGCCAGAAGAGATGGTGTGGTAGATGGAAAAATGGACCAGGGTTTGAAGCTGTGGATTACAACGAATAGAGCAACACATGTAGCCCAACATACAGGCTGTGCTTGTAATTTGCACAGAGACTTTAAACAACTAGCTTAAGACAAGTAACTGTATTATTTCCCTGTGATCTCCACCCTTTTGCATGCACAGCGCTGCTAGTAACAATAGGGAGCCACAAGAATAATGATTTGCTTTGCTTTTTTTAGTAGAGACTTTTAAGGTGTATGCAGCTGAGTCCTCTCGCCAGTTCCAATCCTTCCTCCACTGCAGAAGGCAAAGCCCAAGGCTCACCGCTTCACTTTTCCCAGTCCCAGTGCAGAGGGACAGACCCCGAGGCAGACGCTGAGCCCTGCAACAGGCAGACGTGCAACTGCACGGCCATATGGGCAGCTCCTCTGTCCAGCAACCAGCACTGAACAAGAGCAAGAGGACCTTCGCTTGCTCTTGCATCTCAAGCTGTGCTTCAAAGTACTGGTCAGCAGTGTTAACCCTTGGTTTTTGACATTCCCAAAAGCCTTCCCAAAGCTGTCACTCCTGGAGGCAGGAAGAAAGATTAGCTTACATTTCAGGAAGAGTTGCTGCCTAATAGGTCATAAATAACATCTAGGGAAAAAAAAAAATCATCCTTTTGGTTCAGACACCAAGAGAAGGTGAAGCAGGTGAGCTGTAAGAGCAGCAACAAAAAGTCACATTCTCAATCAACTTTCGGTAGTAAACTGTGGTCCTGCAAACACAAACAGGGCAGCAAGCACATACCAGAGCAAATAGCCCTCATTGTGCAAAACGCATTTAATTTGATGATGCTATTATAAAGCCAGACAGTAAGCAAAAACACCATTAAAACACCAAGACACAACTATCTAGGGCCAGATAGCAGCAAGAACCTTTCATTTCACAGTCATTGCCACCTAAATTGTAGCATGCTCCAGGCATATCAGAGCAGCTCCCCGTTAGGCTCAGCACTGCCCAAAAATGGGGTTAGGAAACCATCCCCAAACCAAGTGACAGACAGCCCAGATGGGGCCGAATGCTCCATGCATGCCTCAGCTCTTGGTCTGTCCTCCCCATTGCTACAGACTTTCTTCCTTAATAGAAGGCAGTTGAGCAAGTTCAGCAATTTACATCTTCGCTCTGGGAGGATTATGCATCCTTCCAGGTTTCCTTCTCCTTCCTACCTTAAGAGTCTTTTACCACATTCTCTCTAATTACTATAAAGTGTCAAAAGTCACTTTTCTAAGTGTACTTTAGAAGAACAGAATTAATATTAATGTCAGTTCAATCGTGTACCTCCTGAAGAAGTCATGCACAGTGCCAAGGGAAAACCAGCTGTCAGGGCTCACAGCAGAAACCCTCCTCCCTCTAGCCCCCATTCCTTCCTGTAACACAGTCTGGTGGAGGGGGGAGAAAAAAAAAAAAAAGGAAAAAACACATGAAACTCTTCATCTGGAACATGCATTTCACATGTGGAAAGGAGCTTACAAGGACCAACACAAGTCCTGCAGCTGCTGCAAAACAGTGCATGGCAAAGGGGCAGAAGGATGCTGTAACCACACTGGGAGCCTCAACACCATCCCTACCACTGCCTCAGTCACCCCTTCTGCAAAATGGGGCGCACAGCATGAATGTCTTGATAAAGCCCTTGCACAGAGACAGTGCTGCAGACATCCAGAGACCAAGTCTCATCGGTTTGAGCTAACCTGCTCAAAAGGAGCATGGTGACAGGTATTTCCCACACTGAAAAAATAACAGAGCCCATGAAATCATGTGGCAGCAAGACACTGCATTAATGAAAGAAGTGGTTATATAACAGCAAGTTAAAGAGGTATTTTAAAACCAAATCTGAGTTAATTTACACCGCAAAAAGGCTTAGCATGGTTCCTTTAACACTACAATACAGCCATGAATTTCTTGTTAATATGAAGCTTATTTCCTCCTACATTCATTATATTAGGACACATTTCAAATTTTAAAAAAAAAAAGCTTTCCATGATTAATGGAAATACCAATATAGAAAATCAGAGTTGGCAATTAAGAGATCTGTGCAAGCGAGAGCCAGGGATAGGAAGCAGCAAGGTCACCTACTCATCACCCATCCTTCTTTTTAGCAATTAAGCCAGTTTCTCCCCTTAAATGGATTTTTATTTCTGTGAAGTAAGTAAAGAGACAGACACATGCTGTAGCAGAGCAATCACGGAGGAGGAGG